>NC_067156.1:13898373-14003373 GCF_903995435.1 Acomys russatus
TGCAGGCGCTCAGTAGGTCTTCATTTCCTCATTCAAACTTTCCTGCAAACATCATTATAGACACCTCTAGAGGCATGCTTCCATGACCATTCTCAATGCAGTCAACAGCAAATATTAACTACCACGATCCAAGAAAGTATAAATGAGTCAAATATGGTACGTTGTTCGAGAGGCTGAGGCAGGAAGATGGTGAATTTGAGGCCAGTGTGGGCTTCATTAGTGCCCCTCCTCTTGGTTTTGAAGATTTATTTATTATTATGTATACAGTGCTCTGCTTGCATGTACTCCTGCAAGCCAGAAGAGGGCGCCATATCACATTACAGATGGTTATGAGCCACCATGTGGTTTCTGGGAATTGAACTCAGGACCTTTGGAAGGTCAGGCGGCGCTCTTAACCACTGAGCCATCTCTCCAGCACCCCCTCTTCTTGCTTTTGAGATAAGTTCTCTTTATTATGTAGCTCTGGATGTCCTGGAACTCATTATATAGACCAGGCTGGTCTCAAACACACAGAGATCCTCCTGCCTCTGCCCAAGGCCTGCGCCTCCACACCAGGCTAAGCTTCTGTTTGGAAAACTAGTCTCCCCATTAATCTAAACAGACTAGGCCAAATGATGAAGGGATCAGAGGCTGTGTGAAAGAGAGACAAAGGAAATCTCTCCAGGATAGAATTGAACGGGGGGGGGGGGGGGGACGACACACCCCCTTGTGGTGGGCAGTCTGCGAGTGCGGTTGCTATGATAAAAACAAGGGTTTCTTTTCTCTTGAAACCAGAGAAAAGGGGGAAGGACGCTTTGCAGAGCTGTCTTGGGTGCGAAGAACCACTGGGTATTGATTGTTGGGTTTTAGTAGGTAGTCTGAGAATGGAAAAGGAGGAGAGTTTTCTTTGGAAACTTAAGGGGTCGCCCGTGAGCAGCAAGGAGAGCCTGGGTATGCTGCGTGGAGTATTTTCATTCCAGCATTGAGGAAGAAGGCTGGCTGTCAAGCTACACTCCAAGTCCCGGGGGTGAGAGGGAGACCCCTCGATTCTTTCTCGCGTCTTCACTATTCCGAGATCGGACCAGAAGCACCTCACTTCCTCTGCTGCAGAAGGTCCCGTTAGAACTTCCGGAGACCTTACTGAGGAGAAGGGTGGTGATAATGATGGACAGGGTCATCTCTCAGGCAGTTCTCGGGGCCCGACCTTGAGATGGTGGAGCCTCGCCACCAACTTTCACTTCAGGCTCCTCTGGGCACAAGAAATGCTGCTAGGATTCCCAGGCTCCTTCTTCTCCTTAGCTTATTTTCTTTCCAGATCAAACCACCCTGGTGTCCTCGCCGGGGCTCAGGATCGCTGTCTCCCAATCACAGGGCTGCAGAGAGCTTAGCTCCCTCGCCTCTGGGTGCCCAGAAGGGAGTCAGGCTCGGTCGCCTTATCTGGAAAGGGTTGTGCTGTGCCCTGTCCTAGGGGGAAACGGAGTCAGAGGTCCGCCTTGTCCCTAGGCCAGTGCCGGCGCTCCAAGGCTGGTGCAGCTGGAACCTGGGCGGCCGGCGCACGTGCATGGGGCTCTGCGCAGGGGCGTTCCTGCGCGTTGATTCCTGCTAGGCACAGGGCTGCAGACGCTGCGTTAGTGGCCCTGGCATTCTGGGTCCCTACAGCGGTCGCGTAGGTCGGGGAAGCCGGGTCCAGTGTTAGGGAAACCGAGCGGGGGAGGAGCCCGAGCGGGAGGGGGAGGAGGAGGGGGCGCAGCCCCGCCCCCGCCCCGCCCCCCGTGGCCGGAGTCCCGCGGCAGCCCGGCGCGCTGCGAGCCTGCGAGTCAGCTAGCGGCGGCAGCGGTGGCGGTGGCTTCTCCTCCGCACAGACCCGGCGTTCCGGCCTGCGCGGCCCGCTGACCCCGGGGCCTGCGCCCCAGGGGGCAGGGATGCATCATGGCCACGCTGGCTTATCGTGTGCAGTTCTTGGACGACACCGATCCTTTCAACAGCACCAACTTCCCAGAGCCTAGCCGGCCACCGCTGTTCACATTCCGCGAGGACCTGGCTCTGGGCACCCAGTTGGCCGGGGTTCATCGGCTGCTGCGGGCGCCGCACAAGGTAAGACACAGCAGGGTGGGTAGGGAGCAGGGGATGCAACCCCTGCAGCGGCGCCTGTCAGGGTGGGGGCGCTGCAGATGGGCTGAACTGGTCGAGGCCCGGGGGACACGCGCCCAAGGGCAGATGCCGCTGTGGGTTAGGCAGAGGGGCCGGGAGCACCCAGAGTCTGGCGCACAACTCTGTTCTGGCTGGCGGGAAGGAAAGCTCTATGTCCTAGAGCAGATCTTTGGGTGAGCGGGGCCCAGCAGGTGCCATGCCGGCCGGTGGCGGGATGCGTTGGGATCTCCGTGGCCTCTCCGTTAGCTCGACCTGGTGGTGGGCGGGGTGCAGCGCCGACGCCTGGGCGATCGGCCTGGGTACCCGGTCTGGCTCAGAGCTCGGCGCGGAAAGAACCCCGGGAGGCACGGGACTCAGTTTTCTTGAAGCGAGCCCTGAAAGATGCGGGGGGGGGGGGACAGAAGCTCTATTGGGCCTCCCTGGCACTGCGGGCGGCTGAGCGACCCTCGCGACAAAGCATGCTTTCCGGGAACACCTTCCCTCCTCCCTCCGGGAAGGGGCGCGCACTGCGATAGTGTTCACACTATCCCGTTTTTTCTCCCTCGAGGAGCAGGTGGCCCCAGGAACCTTGGAGGAGCAGCCATGTAGGAGGAAGGGCGGGGGCGCGGGGAAGGGGCGCACAAAGCCTCGGCCCAGGAGCCCCAAATGAGTGTCCCCTGGGAAGAATGGCGTCTCAGTCCACCCGTTAGAGTTTTCTTTTCTTTTCATGTCTTTTCTTTCTTTCTTTCTTTCTTTCTTTCTTTCTTTCTTTCCTTCTTTCTTTTTCCCCTTTGAAGGAGGCCAGGCGTCTTGCAAAGTGATTGTAAAGAGGCCGGCATTGAAAGCTAATCATGTAGTCCTCCCGGAAAGCTCTTACACAAATGGACTGCACCTTGAAGGGTTTACCTCCTTGGTGTTATTTTCTGCTTAGGTCCACATCAAAGTTTAGAGATAATTAATTCCTTGAGGATCAACGTGGACAAACATTCGGGGAGAGAGAACCCTTAATTCCAAGAGCAAAAGTGATTTTCAAAAACCCTTCAGCTTTCTGTTAAGGGTGCCCACTTGTTTTGAAAGTGAAGGAGGAGGTTGTGTGGAATCCTGAGGGGTTTGGCAGTGAAGTCCTCTTGTTTTGAGGTCATCAATGCTCCCTCCATCCCACCTAGCTAGTACCCCCCCCCCCCCATTTTTTTGAGTGAGGAGTCGGGCAGACCAATCTCATTCCTTCTGTACTGGTGCTGGGTGCCTATAGCCATGGTCCGTGGATTCTCTTTTGACCAGAAAGCGCCATACACCGGGAATCGGGCTTATCAGAATTGCTTTAGTAAGTTCTCCTTCTCCATCGATGGATTCCCTTAAAAGTTTTCAGTGTCTTCCACTCCATGGTTATTCTGTTCACCATGGTCTCCGGTTACAGCGATCTTTTGCTGAACCCACAGAAGCCTCATAATTGTGGCCCTGGGACCTTGAAGTGGTGGCCTTGGATCGCAAACCCTACATACATGGGTTGACCTTTCAGGCTCCAAACTCAAGTATGTTTTTATGTTTCCATAGTCTTGACCCAGTGTTCCTGGTGGGGCAGGAAATCCTCATGCTTCCCCCTCCTTCCCCCTCCTTCCCCCTCCTCACTCCCACCAGAAGCCACAGTGCAGCACTTGCACTGTCTTCCAGAACTTTCTAAAGTACCCTTTGTGAAACTAACACAAGAAGAGGCTTCAGAGAAACCTTTAGCTACTCAGGCTCAGTCTTAGCAGTCAAGCAGTATTTTCATTTGCTTTTTGAAAGTTCTTTGTGCTTAGGAACTGAGCAGGCAGCTGACGGTTACCCAGAGTTCCGTCAAACAGAATTCAGGGCATCTGTGTGTTGAAGCACACATGCATATCCTTAACATGCTAGTTAGTTTCCAGCAAATTAAAAAAAGCAAATTTTGGGACAGGGTTGCATATGGCAGGCTAACCTTGAACTAGCTATGTATCGGAGGATACCTCTTCATGGTTAGATTCATCTGTTTGTGCTTGACAAAGTGCTGGGATTTATTAGCTGTGCACCACCGCACGCAGTGCTGGAGAGCAATGGGGCTTTGTGTGAGCTACTAGGGCACTCTTACCACCTGCGCTGTATCTCCAGCTCCTGCAGCAGAGCATCTTTAAGTTGGATGATCCACCTACGATAGACAACAAGTCAGTCCGGAGCACTCAGGGAGCACTCAGAGTGCAGTCTGTGCTCCACTGGGGCCCTAGTGCGGGATCTCACTTAACACCACACAGCTCCACGAAATAAGACTTTTTTTTTTTTTAAAATCATCTCTGTGTTAGAGGCAAAGAAACAGAGGGAGAGAACAATTAAGCAACCTGATTTCTCTGCCAGGAGTAGGGAGCTGAGAGCCTAACTAGGCCTGTGTGAGGAGACACCTCAGTGCTGCTTTGCCCCGTGAGCAGCTGTGTGGGTGAGGGCAAAAGCTGTGTACTCCCTGGGCCTTCTCATCCGTTACCTTGGGCTGTTCATCTACCATGGCCACTTTTGTGTGCCAGGCATTGTTGGCCTGGGGGCAGGTGATGGTAGAAGTATAAGGGCTTGCAGAATTCCTGGCCTGGTAGAGTTCTCAGTGAGAAGTGGGAACATATAGTCACCCGACTGTTCTGTTGAGTTAGCAGCTAGAGGGGTGGGCATGCTGTCACTCCAGAGCCCTGCCACCAGCGAGTCTTCCCAGGGTTGAGGGCACACTTCTCCTGGGCCAGTGTTCTGAGACAGGCTTTGGCAAGAGGGAGAGAACGCTGGGAGGTAAAGGCGTGAGGGTGGACTCACATATACACACCGCAGTGTTCTCAGCCCTGCAGGTCACAGGCAGAGAGAAGCAAAGAGAGTGGAAGCCTGGGCTTCAGGAGCCCCTGTCTAAAAAACAAACACACCACAACACACAAACAGGATACAAACGAGGCATTTGAGAATGAAAGCAGAGGCTGGGGAAACGGCTCTTAAAGTGCGTTCACATAAGTGTGATGACTTGAGCTCAGTATCCCAGAGCTTAAAAAAAAAAAAAAAAAAAGGTAGGTGCAGTGGTGCATGCCTGTAACCCAAGCACTGTGTGTGTGTCTGTCTGTGTGTGTGTGGTGGGGTAAGGGGAGGAGTGTGGTGGAGACAAAAGGATTCCTGGGACTTGTTGGACAACCAGTCTAGCCGAACCAGTAGGTTCTGGGTTCAATGAGAGACTTTGTCTCAGAAAATAAAGTGGGGAGAGATTGAAGATGATACCTGTTGTTAATCTCTGGTCTCTACATACGCACAGGTGTACACACACACACACACACACACACACACACACACACACACACACACACCATACACACTTACAACAAAAAGAATTTAAGGGCATTTCCCCTCATTTTGATAGACAAAACAGGAACTGCAAAGTTTTTGAATAAAAACAGTAATGACTAATGTGAATATCAAAATAGCAATTATGACTTTGCAATTAAAAATTTAAAAATATTTATTTTATATGTATGAGTGCTTTGCTCACACATGTGTCTGTGTATTATGTTTATTCTAGAACTGGAGTTATGGACAGTTGTGAGATGCTACACGGGTGCTGGAAATTGAGCCCAGATTCTCTGCAAGAGCAACAAGTGCTCTTAACCACTGAGCCATCCTTCCAACCCTGACAATTGTAATTTTATAATGACTTAGTAGTTTGATTTGGCAATGTTTTCATTGTGTATTAAGGGCCAGAGAGACTAGAGTTGTGGCAGCTACTGTGTTCTGGGTACTTGTCTGATTCAAGAACATTCCTAGACCCATGCCACCTCACAGGCTCATGGCTCCTCAGGCCAGGGACGGATGCTATTGCATGTCATAGCTAGAGATGCTAAGTGTGGGAGTCACCTGGCCACATGAGTTTGACATCCCAAAGCTAGCTTCTGATGATGATCTGGCTCAATGGAGCTCAATGGCTCCACTTTAGCGTCTTGCACATTCTCCTCCCGGGAGCCTGCCCATACTTAGCACACCTTACTCGGCTCACCCACCGTGAGCATTTCCCCATGTAATCCTTTCTCACAACCTCTGTGTTTGTGGCTACCCACAGAGACTCGGCTATCCTATCTGTAAAACAGCCAGTTGCACCAAGGATTAGATCTTTGCTGCCAGGCACAAGGTGGACATTATCTGGGCTTCTGTTTGAACTGAACACTCAGGCTTCCCCTGAGCTGAGGCAGAACGTGTGTGTCTTACCACGATGCTTGGGTGATTTCAGTACAAATTGCCACCGGAGTGCACGGCTTACAGGTGAGGCACATCAGGCTCTCAGTACATGGGCTTCTTACTATCTTCTCTACCTTTAGGTAACTTCTTGAAGGTGACACCCTGATGTCCCCTTTCTCTGTGTTGCACCTAGAAGCTAAGTAGTGCAAAGACAGGGTGTGCACCATGTTGATTGACAGGTGTTAGTTTTAGAACGCAAATCCGCTGGTATTATTGCCCTAATGAATTTCCACCTTAATCCTCTTAAGGGACACATCTGTTTGCTACATTACATGGAGATTTTTTGAAGATGAGATCATTAGTAGACTTGGCAAGTGGGTTGTGCTTTGGCATCTTAGGACAACGCTGTTTAAGAATGTTCTATGAATGGCTACGAGTCTAAGCATGGTTGAATCTAACCCCACTGTAATTAGCTCACTTGGTTGGAACCTTGCTATTGAGATCGGGATCATGGGATTGAACCCTTTATGGGTCAGCTGGCTTTGCTTCATGCATGGCCACAGACCATGTTGGTAACCCAGCCCAGACATCTAGCAGGTGCTCTCACGGGCTCTTGAAAGTGCCTGAGTTGGAACAGAATGACAACCGACTTGGGGGTGGGGGTGGGGCAGGGCTCCTCTGGAATGAGCTTGTGTTGGAGACTGTCCTGTAGTTAGTCATAAATGTCATTTATCCCAGTCCCCGGCAACTGTGGCAGGTGGACAGGCAAGGAAACTCCAGTGAACACATAAGGAAACTGAGGCATAGAGAGGTAAGCAGGTTGCCTAAGGCCATGCTGCTTTAAAGTGAAGGAGCTGGGATTTAAGGTCGAGTCTTTTTTTACGCTAAAGCCTGTAGCCAACTGTGTCCCATTATTAGAAAACCAGCAGAGCACGTGCTGCTGCTCCTCACCAGGGCGGGGCAGGGCTGCCGCTCCCCGCAGGGGCGGGGCGCGTGCTGCTGCCCATGGGGGGCGGGGCAGGACTGCCGGCCACAGGGCTCTGCTCTGGTGAGTCCTCCCACGGCCGGCCGATGCTCTGTGGTCCTTTGCCTTTTGTCCTTGGAGTCCAAGCTGGGTCCCTCGGCAAAACAACAGGCCTGCCTTCACCCTCCCCCACGGGACTGTGAACTGTTAGTTCTTACTGGTGGCAGCTTTAAACTGATTAACAAGCCAGGTCAACTCAGGAACGCCCTTCCCCCACCGTCTTTTCTTTTCCTTGGGTTCTCTCTGTTGATGAAACGTTCCAATCCCTTGGGACTCCGCATTCTTCAGACAGAGGCGGCTACTAGTAGCTCCTGGTGGTCCCCACACCGCATCTGCTGTCCCTCTGACTTCTGCGGCTTGCTTAGGAACGCCCCTGTTTAAAAACAACCTCTGCTTCTTGGTCCATTTGCAGTGTTGTTCGGACATCCATCCTTTTTTTTTGGGTTGGGAAGAGAGAGGGATAGCAGAGTGAAGAAAGGAAAGAAGAAAGAGTGGGGACTATTAAGTTACAGCAAAATGTTAAGCCTCTGCACAGAGATGGGTCAGCAAAATGGAGGCCATCACAATTTCTCCATCAAATAAGTTGCGAAGAAGAAGAAAGGAAATGAAAAGAACTTTGAGAGGCACATTAACCAATATAAGGTGCTAATTGAAGGCTGAGTCAAGCAAACACATTGCAAATAAATATTTGAGATTGGTGGGGAGAATAGGACATGACTGGCTAGTTGGTAGTATACATGCGTAACTTTAAAAAAATGACATATTTACTTAGTGTGTGTGTGTGTGTGTGTGTGTGTGTGTGTGTGTGTGTATACCTGTGTGCATGCAAGTGCCACGGCATGTGTGTGAAGGTCAGAGGTTAGTTTTCAAGTGTTGGCTCCTTCAACTATGTGGATCCCTAAATTGAACTCAGGTTGACAGCCTTTAGTGGTAGGCAGCTTTTCTGAGATAAAACTATGCTCCTATTTTGAAGTAAGAATTTGTGTCATTCAGAGATCCCTACTGAAATATTTACAGTCCAGATTATAAAGAGACTGGAATTGCTTCAGCATGAGCTAAGATTGAGAGGCAGGAAGGTGGGTGAGTGTCCTGATAGGACCAGGTAGATTATGATTAATCTGGACTGTGGGGACATGGAGAAGGGGTCTGATATTTATTTATTTATTTATTTATTTATTTATTTATTTATTTATAAGTAAAGAGATGATCCCTCTGGGATCAGAGCTCTGTCATTAAGCTTTACTGTTCCCTGAGTACATGCACCACAGCCAAGTGAATTTTCCCCCCCACCATTAGGTCTCACTGTATAGTCCCAGCTGGACTTGAACCTGGGGTCTTCACCCTCCTCTGCTAATGCTGAGATTTCAGGCATGTGCCCTCAGGCCTAGCCTCTGATGATATTTATTTCTTCCCACTCTCTCATAGTCACCGTAGGATTTTAGAAAGGCATCATTTTTGTTGGTATTCAGATTGTCTTTCCGGGCTCAGCTGATCACCATGGGGATGTCGGCAGGTACTTGTTCCATCACCTGCTGGTTCGCTAAAGGAAGTAAGTGCTCAGGGAGGGATACACCTGGGCTCTAGTATAGGCACCTGCATTTTATTTATTTATTCATTTATTTTTTTTAAGATTTATTTATTTACTATTATGTACACAGTGCTCTGCCTGCACATATCCCTGCAAGCCTGAAGAGGGCATCAGATCACATTATAGATGGTTGTGAGCCACCATGTGGTTTCTGGGATTTGAACTCAGGACCTCTGGAAGAGCAGTCAGTGCCCTTAACCTCTGAGCCATCTCTCCAGCGGCACCTGCATTTTAACCACTAAATAAGATGTGGTTACAGTGGAAATAAACAACACCTTATATAAAGGCAAAGCATCTTCCTGCTGCTGTTGGAACCCATGGCAAACCTCCTGGCCACACCAGGCCTTGGTCTCCAGTAAGCCAACCCTGCTTCCTTCCTTCATTTTGGCTCAAAAGAGCATCTTGGGGTGTAACAAATGAAAGGGTATTTTAACGAGGGAAAAAGGGAGTTTGTGTATCTTGGCATTTCTACTGTTACCTTCAATTTCTTTTTTATGGGGAGACTAAAACATGTGCAGGCTAACCTTCAAAAAGGAGATAAGACTGATCATTTGAAAGGGGAAAAAAAATCAACTTTCAACCAGAAAGAATACATTTTAGAAGCTTCAGAGTTTTTAAGAGATTGTAACAAATGGGATCTACCCTGTGTCTGTTTATAATGTGGGGCTCCTCCCTCCCTCTGGTTTAGTCTGTGTGGGCTTTACTCTCACGACTGCCTGAGTGCTGGGATCACAAGTGTGCTCCACTATACAAGGCTTCCACAACACCTTTTTACCAGTTAAATTTGTAATTTAGAAACTAAAATGTTAGACTCCACAGGGAAATGTTTAAGGACTGTTAGGAAAAACATCTGAAACTTTTTGAACAATTGAACATAAGAAAACATTGAGGGTTCAATAAGGCACAGTACCCCTAGGTTTGTCAGAAAGGAAGCAAATTAGTTTCTCAAGTGCCTCATCGAATACTTACTTGCATTCTTGAGACAGAAATAAGCAAGAAGGAGTCTTACCTGGTGTTCCTAGGGCGACTCTGCTTTGCCGCACTCTTCTGTCTTCTGAAGATGGGAAGGAAAGGGTGGAGTCTTAAGCAAGAAAGTTACAGGATAAGTCCAATGTGTTTCATTAAGAAATTGTATGTGTGTGTGTGTGTATGTGTGTGTGTCTGTCTGTCTGTCTGCGTGTATACATGCCACCCATATGTTGATATCTGTGGAGGCTAGAGGGTAGTGTGACCTCTTGGGCCTGTGAGCCGTTCCATGTGGGGGCTGGGAACCGAACTCAGAATAAGCAAGCACTCTCAACCATTGAGGCATCCTCTCTGGCCCCACCAAGACATCTCCCACTGGTCGAACAGATGCAAAGGGCAGCCTGGGTTTTTACAACAAATGGTTGATGGGTGTATTAGCTACGTTTATTGCTGCTGTGGCTAAATACCAAAAGTGATACCAAAAGACTCCCCAGGAAACCCCCCAAAACCCTTAAAAACAAAAACAAAACAAAACAAAAAAACCCCAACCAACCAACCACCTAGAAACAAAAACCAAACCAAGGAAACAACTTATGGGGGAAGCGGTTACTGTGGCTTAGGGTCCAGGTCTTACAGGCTATAGTGGTAAGGAAGGTGGGGCAGCAGAGGCAGCTCCTGGCTGTGATGGTGGAGGGAGCAGAGGGGGAACATCAGTGCTCAGCTGGCCTTCTTCTTTCTCTTCATGTCGTCCAGGATTCTCCTGCCTGTGGGAAGCTGTTGCCCACATTGAGTGTAGGTCTCTCTCAGTTAATCTTCTAGCAGATGCTCAGACACCCACTCCCAAAGGTGCTCTTTATGAGCGCCCTAGACATTTCTTAATCCAACCAAGGTAGCTTTCACACCTTACACCACAGTGGCCAAATGTTCCTGGATTGAGTGGCTAGAGCTGCCAAGTGGAAAGCAAGAGGGATGCTCTGAGAGGTATGGTCCTGGGAGACAATGAAGAGGAGAGCCCTTCTGACCAAACTAGGCTCACGTATAGCAGTGTAGCTACTCACTAGGCATGGCTTTCAGTAAGGGAGTTTATCCCCGCTGCCCTGGAATCACCTGTGAACTTGCTTTAGCTGTGACTTAAGTTTGTCTTTTCCAGTCGCGAGTTTGTTACAGGGGTGAGTCTGGTGTCAGTGGGAACAACTCATGACTCATATGCATGAACATTCAGTAGCATTGGCTTTGAGACAACTGGCACAATTTTTTCTTCTTCTCTTTCTTCACTGTTCTTCAATGAAAGCAAATTTTAATATAATTAATAGTTCTACACCCAGAACAATCTAGCTTTTATTCCTTGTGAACAGTGACAGACTTCTTTGGGGGGGGGGGGGAGGAGTCATTGATGCATGGCAGTTTGATGGGCAGGGGATGGATATTGTAGGGAAACAATATTGAGGGTGATGGTTAATTTAGATTGTCCATTTGGATTATGGAACACCTGAGAGATTAGTGAATCACACCAGTGAGGGCATTTCCAGGGAGAATTAGCTGATGGGAGATGTGGGCAGCTTCATCCAATGGCAGGGCTTGGACTGGACTGAATTGACAGAGAAATCCAGATGAGAACCAGCATGTGTCTCTTTCCCGGGCTGTGTCACTGTGGAGCACACTGTCAACCCAGCCTCTGGACTGGGTCACTTGAGAGGCAGAGGCAGGAAGATCGCTGTGGGTTCGAGGCCAGCCTGGTCTACAAAGTGAGTCTAAGACAGCCAAGGTTACACAGAGAAACCCTGTCTTGAAAAACAAAAAAGCAAACAAACAAAAAAAAGGGTTGGAACACTTCATCTCCTGTTCCAAACCTTCCAGAAGCTCCTTGTTATTCAAAGAAGACTCCAAAGCCCTTGATTGGCTAGTCCACGGCTTCAAAGGGCTGAGTATTAGTGTGTGTGTGTGTGTGTGTGTGTGTGTGTGTGTGTGTGTAGTGTATATGTACACCCATATGTGCCTGAACATGCCTTGTACCCTGTAGCATCTTTACACTACTGTTCTACATAGCTGTGAATTTGAACTGTGTTTGTGAACTCAGGGTGATGTGTTAGAGTTCTTGAGAGAAGAATCAAGGGAGGACTCCGCCCTTATACAACAAATGAGGTACAGAGTGAGCATGTGACTAGGTTTGGAGACAATAGAAAACTACACTGAAGAAAGACCAGTCACTGTTCTCATCACCCGAGGGGACTCTTCCTAACACTTCCACATCTCACCATAACTTGAATATCCATGAACATAAAGTATAAGAATATATCTGAGCATGTTGTAAGTCATCAGATATTTTTTAGGCACACACTCTTTAATCACAGCATGGTAATGTAGTCTGTTCCCAGATCATGATCCATGCAATATGTGCTCCCAGGCCCTGGGGGAAAGTGCTCCACTCCCTGTAATGTTTAACTTGCCCTGAGCTTGTGCAAGCATGCATGCATGCATGCATGAATGAAGTATTGAATATTTAGGTAGCTGGCACTAAAGAAATAAAAAGTACTTCTATAATACATTTACATATATATAGAAAAAAAAAACCACCAAATCTTTGTGCTTGAATCTGCTTATTTTCTTAATTAAAATCCCAGATGTTTAACTGCTGAGTTAGAGGATCAAGATCTCATCTTTGAGGGAGCTTTTTGCACTGTAGACACGGTAGTGGCTGGAAAAGTGGTCTCTGAGGCAGGGTAGGGATGGTAGAGAGATGGGCAGGTTATGAGGCTCAGGGCCAGGTTGATATCCTTTGCTCTTAGCTGTTGTGTCACCTCTGAGAGTGACACAGAGATGACTGATAGAAGCCTGAAGAAACGTGTGTGTGTGTCCCTCACTGCTCCCCGCTTACTTGAATGGCACCACTGTGTCAGGTACTGAACACTTCTGCCAAGGACTCTCTAGTTCTTATTGTGTCCCGTGTCGATGTCTCTCAGCTGGTTTCAAAGCCCAGCAGCAAGACACATATCTGAACTCCTTTCATTAGAGTGCCGATGTCCTGATATGTACCTGGCTCTAGTAAATATTTTTTAATATTTGAAAGAATGATATTAAGTGGAAACAATTATAGATATAAAATCCTTCTACCCATGGTAGGCCTCTGATCTTCAAGAGCTTATATTCTCAAACCTTTGTCAGATCTCTAATCTGCCAACAGGACGATTACATGTTATAACTTCTCATATTGAAGGTGAGTTTGGCAGAACCCACTTCTCTGTTACATTTGCCCTTCTCCACAGTGGATCTATGCCAAGTCCTCAGAAAACAAAGTCTAATTAACACAGAAGACTCAGATTGGCAAGGTAGGGGCACATGATCCTGAAGGTGTCATTTTCTGTTGCCTGTGGGTTGGTATTCTCACCACCAGAGAGAACCATTGAACACTGTTGTGTCTCACCAGGATTCCACTATTTATGAATATAAGATGACACATCTGGCTACCTTCCTGAGTCATCAGATATGGGGTGTGTCCATTTTCAGTGACAGCATGATAGCCTATGCATATGTCACGGTGATGGAACTGCCCATTGGTTCTCCTCTTTCACTCACAGACACATATGCAGAGGGCTTTGCATGGGGTATACTTGGGAGACTACCTGCAACTGCTCTAGGCTGGGTCAGGAGTTCTAGGATGGAGGGGGGACATCAGGCTAAACTGAAAGCCTACTGTCCAAAATGGAGAAGCACCACTTCTTTTAACAAAATTTTATTATTTTCTCATACAATACATCCAAACCTTAACTTCTCCTCCCTCCACTTCTCCCAGTTCCCCCTACCTCCCCTCCCCCCCAGATTAACCCCCACCCATCTTCCCCTGGGAAAGAGCAGGGCTCACACGGACAACAACAGAACATACAACAAGATGCAATAAGATCAGGCATGAACCCTCACATCAAGGCTGGGCAAGGCAGCCCAGTAGGAGGAAAATGATCTGCTAAAACAGGGAAAGAGTCAGAGACATCCCCACTCCCGCTGTCAGGAGTCCCCCCAAAATACCAAGCCAACAAGCATAAGATACATGCAGAGGACCTAGTGCAGGCTCATGCAGGTTCTGTGACTGATGTTTCAATCTCTGTGAGCCCTACTTACTTGGTTCCTTGGCCCGGAAGTACTACTTCCTAAGCCAGGTTGTCTTCATGGTTTTGGTCCTGAACACTGAATCATATTGCTGCCCATGCTGAGTGTTAGGGAGGGGGAGGGTAGCTGTGTGTTTGTGTAAGGGATAAGCCCCCCTCCCCTGCCCCGCTCCCCAGGCCATTGAGGCTGCAGCAACTATGATTAGGGGACTTGGGGAGGCAGAAATTGTGCTCATGGAACCTAACTATTCTTTTTATACCTGTATATTTCTATTTATTTATCTATTTATTTTCATTTATTGAGATAGGGTCTCATGTGGTTAAGACTGGCCTTGAACTCACTATGTAGCCAAAGATAGCATTAAACTATGAGTCCCCCTGCCTTTATCTCATAACTGCTGGGATTTCAGGCATGTGCCACCATGCCCAGTTCTCACGCTTGGATGTTCTGACGTGTGCCAACCACAGAAGTGCTGAGTAGAGTTTTGTTACCAGTGACAGCAGTCATTTTGGGGGCCCTGATCTTTAGGGACTTCCTTCTTTGTGAGCTCTTAGCAGGCTGCAGACATACTCAGGCTGACATCTGATAGCAGCCTCTGTAAACTTTCCAGAAGCTAGCAGTACCCCGGTGGGTGCCCTGTGGGCAGCTAGGATAGCTTAGCCAGTCTTCGGTGCATCCTCCAAGCTCATCCACATATGTGTCAGGAGTGGGAGAGGAAAGCTGTTGAGCAGTCCTCTCCAGAACAATAGAAACGTGAATGTTCTCTTTTCTTTTCTTTTCTTTTCTTTCTTTTTTTCTGTTCCCAGAACTGGGTGCATTTTTGTGGAAAATGATTCATCACTGAGTATGCCAGTAATAGAACCATGGCAAGTCTGCATAGTTTATAAAGCACTGGGACATGTGTTAGCCTGGCTGGTCTCTACACAACCCTTGAAAGGGAGTGACATGGTACATTTAGGCCTCCATTCCAGAGATAAGAGAACTACAGCAAAGTTTGTGACAGATGCATGCAAACAGCCCCTCACAGGAAACAGCTCCTCAAATGAAATAGCCTCTTAGAGAAAACACCCTCACAGAAAATGACCCCTCACAGGAAACAGCTTTTCACAAAAAACATCTCCCACAGGAAACAGCTTTTCACAAGAAACATCTCTCACAGGAAATGGCCCCTTATATGAAATAGCCTCTCACGGGAAATGGCCTATTACAGGAAATGTCTCCCATCACAGGAAACAGCCTCTCACAGGAAATACCCTCTGAGAGGAAACAGCCTTTCACAGAAATGGACCCTTACAGAAAACAGCCCTTCAAAACAGCCTCTCACAGGAAATGGCCCCTCATGGAAACAGCTTCTCGAGGGAAACAGCCCCTATAGGAAATGACCCTATATAAGGCAATGAAACTTGAACTTGGCCTAGTCTGATCTTTATGTCTCTCTCATGAGAAAGCCATCCACAGTCTGTCCGAGATAAGGGTGAAGGAGGTTGGCGCCCAGAGGAGCATGCAGAAGGAAGACAATGGTGTCACCTTGAAGCTGAGTTTATTGGATGTTATACGCCATGAGTTGGCGATGGTTTTTCTGCGGGCTGTAGGATGTGTTAAAGTCGGAAGCTTCCCTTTGTCAACACTACTGACCTTAGGAGTGTGAGTTTCCCCCCGTTTATTGTGAGTTTTGGTTGGGGAGATCAGTTAACCAGCATAATAAAAAGCGGAGCCCCCCAATTGAAGAAGACAGGCCACCAGGGCTACAGTGATGCCAAACTTGAGGAACACTGCACGGTCCAGAAAGTCTCTGGGAGTGAGTCTGAGGTTTGAGCATGGAGAAGGAGAACAGATGGTGCTCCTTGCAGACAGATAAAGCCTAGGAGTCAGAATCAGGTATTCTGGCTCCAGGGAAGTGAGGACCACCTAGCTGGAGGGAGGTGACCCACCGCACTGGTCTGTGAGGCAACTCTGAGGATAGGAGTGGAGAGCTGTGGTGATCGTCAGCACAAAACCATTTCAAATGTTTCTTTCATTCCATCTGATAGACACACAAAGGAAAAGGAAGGAAAAGGGAGGAGAAAACCAGCAAGACGGGAAGAAGACTTATCACGAGGAAATGAGCAAAGGAAAGAGAGGAGGGGAAGATGGGTGGGTGGACAGTCACTGAAAGGCCACATGCCACTGAAACAGGAGCAAAGGGAGAGAGACAGGGCTGTGCCTCAGGCATTGTATGGGCAAGGCAGGAACTCTTGCTGCCCATGGGCTGGGCCTCTTCTAGTTCCTGGTAAGTTGATTGTACAGAGATAAGCTAGTGAGGACCCTTTTCTGGGGGGATTTTTCCTTCTTCGTCCATCTCACAGATGTTTGCGGGTCTTGGCCTGCTGTCAGATTCTCGGGAGAGCAGCAAAGAGCAACATAGAAGGTTAGTAAAATGATGGTGGCTCGCCTCCATATGATCGCTAGGCCAGTGTGCCCTATGCCCGTTCCTATTCCACTCCCCTTTAATGTCACCTGGGGATTGAACCCACGGTCCCACACATGGTGGTAGGCAAACGCTCTACCACTGAGCAACATCCCTGCTCCTCTATGCTTATCCTCCTAAAATTTTGAACAGCGCCATTTTTCCCGTAAGGCTGTTGAACAGAAAAATCAGAACATGATCTCACTGTCACTGCATGCCACATACCTATGTGGCTTCCAGTCCCAGCTGTGTGAGCTCCAGCAGGCTGAGCCCACTCCTCTGTGTCCACAGATGTCCGGCACACTCTCCCTTACCCACTCCTGTTCCCACCATAGCGTCCCTGCTGCCAGCATGGGTCCTGACCGTAGATGCAATGATGAAGCAGGGCCTTTAGGTGCAGCTCCATCCCACTTGCCTCTTTACCTGTTTTTCCACACTCTGCTCTCCTCTGGGATACTTTCTCTAGCATTTATATGGCCCACAGCCCCCTTCATATAGAAAAGCTCTTCTCCTTGGCCTTTGGGTCCAGCCTTCCATCTTTCTCCCACAAGCATCTGCGGTCTTCCTTACTTAATCTCTACTGTCTTCTCCCGTGGTCCTTTCATTCCCCCGTAGCGTCTATATTCATTATTGCAGCACGTTTATTTCTTGATAATATATTTGTCTTTCAGACCATTAGACACTTTCCTGTCTTGATCTTAATGTTTTAGTAGCACTTGTCAATTTTGGTCAGTGCCATCTTTTTTTTTTTTTTAATTTTAAAAAATTTTTTATTTTTGTACTCCTGATGCCCTTTGAATGTTGATTATCTTCAAAGACCTGTCAGGATATCCCTTCTCTGCACAGCCCACTTACTCCTGGGAGGCTTCAAAGACTTTCTGATGACCAGAGCTAATTTCTGTTCCATCTCTCTTTCTGGACCTGGAAACCGATACCCAGCTGTCCCTTGGGCAACTCCTCTTGGACATCCTGAAGACGTTGGATACCCAGCATGTCTAATTTTCTGTAGACATATGCTGCCTCAGTGAATAGCATTATCATCCACTTGCCCAGACCAGAAGGCTCACTCTGGTTCTCCCTCTGTCAGTCCTTACATTCTGAGGCTCCCACTGTGTCTTGGGATTCTTCTTCTCTCTCCATTCCATGTGGAGTTGTACCCATGCAGAGAAAGCTCAGTGTTTGTCAGGTGATGGAAAAACAAGATGTAATATTTAAGGAGAAGATTAAATCATGGGAGGATTGCTAAACGAAATGGGTACCTGTGTTTGTTTGGCTGTGGATACAGATCAGTGGAAAATGCCGTACCTCCAGACAATTGTTTTTATTCTCTTCCATAACTTTCTTGGGTCAGGAGTTTGGGGGGGGTTGCTTAGGAGCTTGCATCCACGTGGCCTGGGTTCCTCTCAGAGGCCATTTTATTCATTGTCCTGGGGCTGGGAAGATGTGAGTAGCAGTCAGTTCCTCTGTCTCTGTGGTCTCTCTACTAGGTCTCCACAGCATAGTGGCTTCCAGGAGCTGGACTTTTTGTGCATCAGTTTTGAGGTTCCAAAAACAGCCAGAGCCAGTGGGATGCCAGAATGCTGTCACCGTCTCCTTAATGCCATCCATTCACTGCATCTCACGGAGGCTGGCCTTGCTCAAGGGCAGAGAATCAAACATCACTGTTTTGTAGGGGGGATGCTGAAGACTTAGTGAACTTAGACCATGTATACTGTGTGAAGTTCAGTTGTATTTTGGTGTACAGCACTGTGAGTTTTTAACGTATCAGAGGCCTTTGTCACTAACAAGATATGCGACAGACCTAGAAGGTGTGTTCATTTGTGGTCATGTAATCTTATTTTCATGTCCCCAGTGGACACTGATCTCTCCTAAGAGTTTTCCCCAGAGCTCCACAGGAGTAGGACTATTCTGTATGTGATCTTTTGAAACTGGCTTCTTCACTCTGTATTATGCATTTAAGAGAGATCTGAGTTGTTGGGTGCAGTAACAATCCATTTCTTTTTTTATCACTGAGTCCATGTATGGTCCTACCATAATCTGTGCATCAATGTGCTCATTGAAGAATATTTGTGTTGTGTAGAGATTTTGTGTGAACCTAAGTTCTCATTAAAAAAAAAAAAAAAGGTAAATACCTAGACATTGAATTGCTTTGGGCTAAAGCAGCACTACCTGGCTCTCTTTGTAGACAGGTATCCTTAAGGAGAAATTGTTAACAGAATCTTTGGATTTCAGAATCTAAGTAATTTTTGAAACTCTGCCAAGAAATTACTGTTTGTAGCTACCTGGCTATTCTTTTCATTGTGTCTTCTGAGGCCCTGCTGTGGATGAACCATGAGATAAAGTTCTAGTGTCCTGTGTGGCTTTGTCACTGCCCACGACTGAGCTTTGAGGAGGTCCGTTTCTCAAATCCCAGAGTACATAGGGCTCCAGAATTTTATTAGTCATCAAAATAGAGTCAGCCCTCTCTGTATTGCAGGTGCTGTGAGGATTCAACCAACTGTGGCTCCAGGAGATTAGAAAAACAATCACCTCTGCACTGTACCGAGTAGTTTGCTTATTGATGGCTATTCTCTCAACAATGCAGTATAATGGCTATTTATAGACCACCTATGTTGTGTTAGGTAATATATACACAACTTCCAGTGTATGAGAGGGTGCGTACAAGGCTTGCTTGCAGACACTGTGCTGCTTATGTAAGAGACTCTGGTGTCTTCTGGGACTGAGGGATCCTGAAGCTAGTTCCCCACAGACACTGAGGGACTGAGCTGGCATCAGGCAAAGCATCCAGAGCACTGGAGAGTTTAAGATTATGCATCAAGAAAATGAGAAGTAATAGACGCACGTGACCAGATGGATGTGCTTCTAGGCGTCCTTCCTTGGCAACCCACGACTGCTGAGTCTGCCACTTCTGGCCAGACTTGACTTCCGACCGGTAGCCCTTATCCCAAGCCTTCTGGCTGTCCTGTTTACATAGTACATAGATACTTGCACCTGCTTTCTTTATGAGTTGATTTGAGGGGGTTTTGCAGAAGATGCAGGGGTTAAGGTGACTCTGGAGAGCATGGCTGGCCTGAAAAATTTGAACTTTGCTTGTAACATTAGAGCGGTGAGCAGCCCTTTGGTTAAAGGCCACGTTTCACATCTGCCACGGGGGTAGGGGGGGGTGTGGGAGTTGGGGGAAGACCTCGACAAAATCCAGAACCCCTGTGTTAAAATGCCCAACCCATCTCATCCGCTGGTTCCTCTGGTGTCCTGGGAATATGTGCAAATCCTGTGCTCCTCTGCACATTTGTGTCCCAGCAGGTTCTAGGCATGCTGTCTGCTCAGTCTACCTAACCTACGTCACATCATGATAGCCCAGACTTTTGAAACCATGATTGGGTGTCCTAATGGAGTCGCCATGCCTCACCTTGGGAACCTCTTGTTCTGTCACCCTCCCATATGTGATGGGAGAAGTCCTCAAGTGACCGCCTCAAGTTTCCCACCATTGCTGCTTCTGCGTGCATCTTGCTGGGGCCAGCCAGCCAGAAGAAGGCCTCGGCTAATCCTGGGGGAGTCAGACAAAGGAGGAGGGAGGGAGTGGCCCCAGGCCTGAGGTTTCTTTGTGTCTCAGGGCTCCCATGTCTTTAAGCCTATTTGGTTCCTTCACGCTCTGAGCCCTTTCTCTCATCCAATAAACAAAACAAAACAAACGAACAAACCAACTTCTCAGCCTGCCTGGTCCCCATGGAAGAGTGTGCTGGGCTCTGTTAAGTGAACGGATACAGCTCTGCAGTGTCTGAATAGTTTAACTTTCATTATTCAGTACAGTGTTTATCTGGGGACCGGAGTTGGCCAAAGCTGGAGGACCGTGTGAGGGGCCAGGGGTTCTGATTCGGCTCTCAAGGAACAGAGCAACGGTTGAACTCTAGGCGGGTCCAGCGTAGAAGGTACAACTGGGGCTCCATTGCTGCTGAGTCAGTGGGGCCAAAAGTCCCACTGATGGGAGAGGGGGTCATGAAGTTGTGTGTCTACATTGCACAGCATGTGTGGGTCACACTCAAGTATCTTTAGTGTTTGAAATCTCTGCTTAGGGCTCAGAGTGATTAGTGGCTTGGAATTGAAACTGGTAAGACCAAGCTCCTCAGCCCACCCTGGGATCTTGTCATTCTGTGGGCCTGCTCCTTTTAGGATCTGGGTTTGTTTTTGTTTGTTTGTTTGTGTTTTAAGGCTAAGGCCCTGCTCTGTTTGGAGATTGCTAGCTGGCAGTGTGCTGAGAAGCAATGCACCTTGCTCGCGAGTCTGGGTACTTAGTGAATTTCATCTCCCACTGAGCATGGGTCGATGTTCTTAACTCAGAGCTCTAGAGAAACAACAGTGAGCAGAGCGGGCAGAGATCCTGACCTTCAGGGGGTTTCTGGTCTAGGGTGGTGCAGTGGCCTGAGCACCGAGTATGAATGTGTGGTGAGGAGGAGCTGTCCGAGCACGGAGAGAGGGGCGGGGTTCTGTGGCACCCATTGTGGACTCTGCCCCTGTCGGGATGCACATCCAAGGCCATGTGTGAGCTCCCAGCGCTTCCTGCTACTGGAGCACCCAGGAGGTGACAGCAAAGCCGGTGGCAGAGCCTCTTGCCTCCATATGTTTTGTGGGTGGAACCCAGTGTGTATGGGTTTCTCCTACTGCCTTTCTTGCGGAAAACCTGGGTGCTAGACTATTGCCATAGATGATAGGGTCTTCTAGGGTGGTGGTGGGAATTTGATGGAGGAGAGATGGTGAGCAGGTTCCCAAGGTCCCGAGGTCAGGCTTGGAGAAGGACAGTAGAGCTTGGTCGCTTGGGACTTGACATCGAAAGAGCAGCCAGGTTGAGGGGGAGGGTAGTCTTGGAGGCGAGAACATGGAGCAGGGATGGGAGGGGTTAGTTATTCGTCGCTAAAATCACACATTTCACTTGCAAGCACAGGTGAATCTACAATATAAAAAGGATGGACAGGGCATCCACATGTGCTCCGGACTGTGTCCCCTAAGCCAGGCAGGCCTGCAGCATCCCACAAGCATGGCTATGCTGTGTGACTGAAACGTGCAGTTGGACGCTCTCTGTGGATTTGTGGTATTGATTCACATGTACCCACCCACTGGAGTCTTTTAAGGGTAAGAAACTTGGCCATGAGGTTAATAAAAGAGCTTGCCCGTGTCTCTACAGCTGGCCTTGGTGCTCCGGCTCCCCCTTGCCACCTCCATTGCTTTCTGTTACCAGCTCCAGTGGTTGGGGAAGGTTGTGTGCAGGCCAGATCTGTGTTGGGCTGAACGGAGCAGAAAGATGTGCGCTACGGGAACAAAATGCCTGACTGTGTTATTGACTGCAAGCAGAAATGTATTGGCTCACCTTTCTGAGGGTGAGGAAGTTAAAGGTTGGTGACAGCATCTAACGAGGACCCTCCTGTCATCCCACGGTGGAAAACAAGATAGAGGAGGCCCGTCATCCTTCTATAAGCAGCCCGCACTCATGAAGCCCTTGGTGATCTGATCACTTCTTAAAAGTTTCTCTTTACAATACCACACCACACAGCATGGGGGGTGGGGAGGGAGGGGGTCTTGGACTTTGAGACTTCACTCAAATCATGGTGCATGGCCTGATCTACATGGTGGTCTTACTTGGTGCTGTTTATAGCCCTCTAGGATGTGAATTCAGCCAAGGAATCCCTCCATTCCCTGAGCAAACCATGCTCTGCTTCCCACACTGGTGCTCAGCCATCCCTCCACTCTAAGCCCTCCCCACCTGCAGAGGCTAGAGTGCCCCTGTGCAGGCTGCTGTCTCCTCTACCCCCAGCCACCCCTGGAGGTTGCTTGGCTAAGTCCTGTCTGACTTTTCTCAGGTGTCCTCCCCAACCCCTTGCATTTGTGGCACTGCGTGTGAACTGTTGTCCTTGAGGAGAGCACTTATTGGAGAGGCTCCTGTTAACAGCTGTCCTTCTGTTCAGGAGTGCTGCTTTCCACTCTTCTCAACCTCTTCCTTTTTAATTAAAAATTCTTTGTTTTTTATAAACATTCTCTCTCCTTCCTACCTTCCTCCTCTTCTCCCTACGTCCCTTACTCTTCTTCATTACTTGAGAGAGGGTCTCACGTAGCCCAGGATTGCCTAGGACGTCTTCCTGTTCCCCGTCTCCACCTTCCTATTGCTGGGATTACAAGTGTACACTATTACACCTGGCTTAAACAGTGCTGGGATTGAACTCAGGACTTTGTGTATGCTAGCACAGAATGTTACCAACCCAGTGACATCTCCAGGCCCTGAATTAGCATTTTCTTATGACTCCTCATGTTTTTTTTTTTTCTGTTGTTTCATACTGGGGATTGAATCCAGGGCTGTGCACATGCCAGGGAAGTGTTGTACCACTGGGCTATTTAATCCCAGCCCAGGGATTTTATTTATTTATTTAGAACCTTGTTTCTGGGTTTCTGTTTTTATGCTTAGAAAGTGTCCAAATATTAATTCTGGGAAAATTAGGTTCATTTCAAATGTCTGCCTTCATACAGCTCTGCCTCTTCCAGGCTTCTCCACTGTCTCTTCCACAAACGCTGAGGCCTCCCTGCCCTGCATCTCTCTCTCCAGTGTCTTTCCTTTAAGTCTGTGTTTCTTCATAAGAAGCTGATGTGAGGACGTTACATCCTAGTCTGTTCTTTAAAGCTCTGCTCTTTAAAGCTGTATCCACTGTGAAGGGATCTTGTAGAGGCATGAGGTCACACTGTTTCAGGCTGCCCTATCTAGTCTTTGTAGGAACGCTTGGGCTCATAGCTATCTGTTACATGTTGCTCTTGTTTATTTTGTTTATATTTTGATATTTTGGTTTGCTTGTTTTTTTGTTTTGTTTTTGAGACAGAGTTTCTCTGTATAGCTCTGGCTGTCCTGGAATCACTTTGTAGACCAGGGTGGTCTTGAACTCACAGAGACTACACCTACCTCTGCTAACTCTGTGGTTTTAATTTACTTAACCAACTTTTTCATAGAGGGCTGGATTATCAGTATTTTCTGCACAGCTGCAGTTGCTGTGCCATGGAAATGCAAAGTAAAACCATAGAGTTAGCAGAGGCAGGTGGATCTCTGTGAGTCTGAGGCCAGTCTGGTCTACAAAGTGACTCCAGGACAGGCAAGGCTACACAGAACACAATAAAAAAACCCATGGATTTACTACCACATGCCAGCAGAATGGCTAAAATTTATAAGTGTGCTGGGGCTGGAGCAATGGCTCAGTGGTTAAGGGCACTGGCCATTCTTCCAGAGGACCCAGGTTCAATTCCCAGCACCTACATACATAGCAGCTCACACCTGACTGTAGTTCCAGTTACAGGGGATCTGGCACTTTCACAGACTTATATGTAGGCACAAAAAATAAAAGTGAAATAAGTCTTAAAAGTGTGCTAACAACAAGGTTTGGCAAAGATGTGGGACAAAAGGGAGACTCATATGCTGGATTTTCAACCCTCTTAACAGTTACGGCCAGTGATGGCGCACGCCTTTAATCCCAGCACTTGGGAGGCAGAGGCAGGAGGATTGCTGTGATTTTGAGGCCAGCCTGGTCTACAAAGCAAGTCCAGGATAGTCAAGGCTACACAGAGAAACCCTGTCTCAAAAAACCAAAAACCAAAACAAACAAAAAACCCAAAAACAAAAACAAAAACAAAAAACCACCACCACCACCATCACCACCACCACAACAACAACAAAAAACAAAAAACAGTTATGAAGCAGGCACAGATGCATGTTCCAGACTCAGTAATTCTATGACCTAACATAGACCTAAGAGACATGGATGCAGCAATATGCCACAAAGACATAAAAAATGTTTGTAGTATTTGACTTTGTGGTACAAACAGCTGAAGGCAGCCTTCATCCACAGAGGTTTATTATGTGTATCGCAGGAAAGAATACAGTGCCAAATACAGATGTCCTGCTCCATTCATGCAGCACGGTAGCTGAATCCCATAGACATATGATCACACGAAGAAAGCTATACATTTATATCACGTTTAAGGCAGGAACACCGATGTACAGTCTTAGATGTCTATCTGTGGTGAGGAGAGAGTGAGTAGGAACTGGTGAAGATTTCTGAGCCACAAGTGCCTTTTTCTATTCTTTTTTTCCAAATCCTGGTGGTGCGGATGTGCTCCCTGAAAATTCATTGTCCTTCACTTTTCTAAGTGTGTTCTGCTTGAATATTACTTAAAGATGCAGGGGATGGATGCTGTGGCCATGGAATCTCTTCTGTTTTGCCGACTGGGAATCAGAAATGTAAGGAGGGAGATGGCGATGGAACCCAAGAGGTTTTGAGATGCTTCAGAGTTATGTAGTGATGGGCTTGTCTTCAAGCCAGACGAACAGTAGGCTAGGAAGCCATGAAAGAGCCATTTCTGTTATGTCCTTGGGAGATACCTCAGCCCCAGGAGAAGGTGCTGGCGGTGTGCCGGGGAAGGAAAACATGGATGCTTGCTCTCCCCCTCCTCTTTCTCTCCACTCATCTTTTCTCTTATTCTGCTGCAAAAGGGTCAGAATTCTTTCTAGGGAGCCTACACCCACAGAGCAAAAAAAGAGAATGCCACTTTTGAAAGGACGGAGGATGCAAATTAGCATTTTATGGACAGAGACACTGGCCAGGCTGGAGAACACAGACACAGTGGGCAGCGCAGGAGGCGTTGGCAGGCAAGAGGTCCACTTTTCCAGGAGCTGAATGGATGATGCTTCAATAGCTGGATTCATGGCTTGAACAGATGGTTCAGTGGTTGACTGCTCGCCATGTAAGCCTGAGGATGGAGTTTGGATTTCCCAGAATCCATGTCAATGTGAACTGGGTGTGGCAGCCTGCCTGTAATTCAAGGCTGAGAAGGCAGAGAAGAAATCTCTAGAGCAAGTGGGTTAGCAAGAGCAGCCATAGTGATGAGCTCTGGATTTGATTGAGAGTCCCTGTCTCCATGAGTAATGTGGGAGGGTGGCTGAGGATGACGCCTGATGTCAACATCAGGCCTCACTTGCAGGCTTACACACATGCATTGGCACCTGCACACGTATGTCCATCCACACACGTGAAAATGAAAAAATAATAACTTGGAATAAAGAGATGAACTAAAAGGAATGGAGCCTAGACTGCATCATTATCTCATGATAAGACAGCTGCCCTCCTGGAGGGGTTCACCTATGCAGCAGTGTTGGTTAATGCAGTGCTAATCGCTCAGCAGCCAAGGTGTGCTCATCTTCTGTGAGTATGGCTGCCAGGTCAAAATAACTAATGTCCTTTGGTGCAAGTGTGGTGGCACACACCCAGCACTGGGGAGACAGAGGCAGGAAGGTCAGCCCTAATGATATAGGAAGTTTAAGGTCAGCCTGGGCCACATCACCAGACCCTGCCTCAACAACAACAACAACAACAACAACAACAACAACAACAACAAACAAACAAAGTAAAGCAAGAAAGCAAATAAATAAACCAAGAGAATGTCTTTTGCAAAGTGGTAGGATATTCAGTGTGTCTCCATCTTGGTAACAGGAAAGTCAAGGGGAGAAAATGAGAAGTGTTTGGTTGTATAGGAAAAGTTCAACTATGTCTGCCAATAGCATGATTAGTTTATTGTTCTGATCAGATAAGTTTAAGACTTTATTTACTCCATTTTTATTTTCGGAGACAAGGACTTGGTATGTAACCTTGAAAAGATGTTGAACTTATTTAGTCCTTCGGCCTTAGCTTCCCAAGTGTTGGGACTGCAGGCATGCTCTACCATGCCCATTGTAAAGAACTTATTTATTCCTAAAAAGCATTGTTGATAGCTCGAGTGTGCTCTTAGTTCCTAACTACTGCTGCTGCTCATGCATAAAGATGAGGTGAGTATTCTAGTCATTGATTTAACAGACAACATGCCAATTTCCCCTGCTGTTTTCTCACTGGCGAAGTACTTTGACTGCTGTCTTCATTGGCTGATTGATTGGCTTGGTTTCAGAACTCAAGCAGCTCAGAAATGGGAGATGTAAGAGGGGCATTGGATGGCGACCTCTGCATTGTCGGGAGATTCAAGGGTTTTGCCCTTGGAGGAGCCCTTTATCTTCCAACCAGCCAAAAATAGGCACTAAGTCAGTCCTTTGCATGTTATCACTGCAAAGTGTGTCATGAGGTTTCTCTGACTTGGGAACGCTTTCTGCCAAGTTGGAAAGCAGTTTAGGAGACTCCAAGGCAGCTTCAGCACATCCCTGTCTCCTCCGGAGTCAGTCTTTTCCCCAGTTGTACTGAGGTTATTAACTTTACCCCATATATTTTGATTTTTGAAAAGTTGTATTTATCAAAGGCACTAAAGTGCTGGCATAGCCCTCAAACATCTGAGTTTTTCCAAGGACAGGATGAGTTAGTAGCACCAATTATTTGACCTGGTGACATGTCATTGTCATCTACGAAGTTCATGACAGAGAGCTGCATGATTGAGTTATTAAAATCAATTTCATAATGTGTTTGGTAAGTTTATGTATTTTATGTTGGGCTCTGAGTGAGAAATGTACCCAGTAGACTCATGTGTTTGAATACTTGGTCCTCAGTTTGGTGGCACTTTTGGAAGGATTATGGAACTTTTACCAGGAGACATCTATCAGGAAGAAACATGTCACTGGGAGTGAGTTCTGAGGTTGTATAGTCTGACCTTACTGTCCTCTCTCTCCCCCCGAACTCTCTCCCCCATCCCCCTCTCTGCTTTCTTTGTATAGATTAAATATAGTCTCTCTGCTCCCTGATTTCCAGGCTGGCCTCCTGCCCTTGCTGGCATGCCTCCCTCACTGTGCTGGGCTGTACCCGACCTGGACCTGGGAGCTAAAATAAGCCCTTTTCTCCTCTCAGTTGCTTTGACCGTGGTATCTTATCACAGCACAAGAGAAGCAACAATATGCCTATTCACAGCTGTCCTCATTTGCATGAGGCCTGTGGCCACTGGCTGGACATAGTTGATACTTTCAAATATTCTTTGGAGCTCCATGAAGTCTCAAAAACACAACAAAGGTAATCTTGTAGGTGTAGTGTGAGCTAGCCACTGCAAAATGCTTTACCTGCAAGAGTTCCACTCCTTAATGGTAGCTCTACCATGTGGCGGGTCATTTCTCATTTCTCCGATGAAGACTATTGGGTCACTTTCCCCTAGCTGGGCAGCTGTGGAAGAGGCTCACTTAGTCCTGATGCAACATGAAGTGGCAGGGTAGGGTGGGGTAGGAGTGGGCTCCCTTCTCTGAGAAGAAGGGGAGGAGAGCAGTAAGGTGGGGCTGGGAGGGGAGGAGGGAGGGGCCTGCGATTGGTATGTAATAAATAAATAAATTAAGGAAAATATAAATAAAAAGCCTTAGAAGTTAAATGATCTGTGTGAGGTCACAGCTGGGGACTGAAACTAGGTACCTTCTCCCTCTCTTTATTTCTATAATGCTTTCTCAAATTGGAGTCCATACACCCTGGAAAGACTGTGGACATTGTGGTGGCAGAAAGGAGAGTTTGGCTTGTGGGTTTGCAATTTGAGAAAAATTTATCCTCTTTTGGAAACTTTTTTGCTTTTGTAAGCCATACAGTCTTTGTGGCAATGGTTCACTCTGCCTCTGTGATATGAAAGCTCCATAGACAATTCATAAATAGCTGTGCACTTGTGTACTAATAAAACTTTATTTATAGAGACAAATGCTGGGTCGGGTTTTGCTCCCAGGCTGCAGCTTGCTGTCTCCTGCCTTAGTCTGTAGTGCCTTCTTTTCTCACCAAACTCCAGCCTCTCAGGGCTCTGACTGTCTGCTCAAAGCAACTGTCTTCTTGGAAGCTTTCAACTCTCTCTAGTCATCATCAGAGCTGCGCATGCACATTCCACTGATGTGCTGGGTACTGGGGGCAGGGCGGTGGCCAGAGAGTGACGTTCTTGATCGCATGGGGTTGACATTCTGGTGGGAGGCAGGCAGGTGTACGTCAGGTCATGGTGAGGGGCAGGAAGAATAGAGCAAAGCGATGGAGAGGAATGGTGCCATCCTGTGTGGAGGAGTGCAAGAAGCATTCCAAATGGGAAGCACTGGTGGAGAGCCCTGGGAATCAATGCCCCTGAAGCCCCTTGTGTGTACATCATCTACAGAAGTGTGCCGCCATCTATTTCCTAAGCCTTAGTTGTTAGCCTCCCTGCTAAGTAGGGAGGATGGAGGGTAGGAGGGAGGCAACACCTGGCTGGCTGGCTGAGGAGAGTTTCAGCATGCGCAAAGGATCTCAGGCTGCTGGTAACCTGAATGAGGGTGAGGAGAGTACCTCAGGAGGAGGGATGCTGAGGGAAAAGCCCTGGGTTTCTAGATACTTAAGAAGTCAGAGCACAGGCTCTCCATGTTATTAGTGGTCATCTTTCTTGTCAGTGCAGCTAAAGGAGAAAGGGCTTATTTTGGCTGATGGTTGGGATGGGCCGGTCCACCGTGGCAGGAACGGTATGGCAGATGGGTTGACTTGCTCCATAGTGGCTGGAATGTGCGGCAGCTGCCTGTTATGTGGCACCAGCAGGGGAGCAGGGAGAGTCTGGACTGAGCTTGGACCAACCTTTCCCCTCCCCCAAGTGACACAACTTTCAAAACAGCGTCACTCACCGGACGATGGGGGTTGGGGATGGGGGTGTTGAGGGGGGTGGTGTGGTGGCATTTCACTACCAAATGTAACATTTCCCAGAGGACCGCTGTAGGGTCCTGGGACCATAGCAGGATCAGGAAGGTCTTGATGAAGAACGCATCAGAGTGAGTATGTCTTTTAGTCACTGCCTTTCCATCTCCTGGATGCTTAGGACCCAGCTTGTGAGGGAGGTAGAGAGGCGGGAGGGAGGGAAGGAGGAAGGATGTGAGCAGCCAGATTGGGAGCAGATTATACACTCTGGAGCTGGTTAGCTCCTGCGTTTAAGAGCACACATCCCTGTTCCCCTTCTAGGCTCCCCCACCCCAATTTAAAAAAAAAATCAAATACTAATTGCTCTATGTGCCAATCTCTTTTGCTTCTAATTTCCTCCAAGAGATAGGTATCCAAATATTTCATTTTTTTTGAAAATAGGTAAGATATTGTAAAAACTGTGTAGTTTTTCATATTGGTATTTTATAGAAACAGGTCATGAAATACTCATTGTCAGTTATTGTTTAAAAAAAAAAAAAAGACAAATCTTCAAAGGGGACATAGTGGCATACACCTGTACCCCTGAAGAGGAGGATGATAAGTGTGAGGTCAGCCTGGGCTACATCTTATTTCCTAGGCCAGCATGGGCTATAGTGCGAGGTCCTGTCTCACAGATCTAAATAAAAGACAGCAAGTAAAAAAGCCAGACCAGCATTTTCCAGTGGAGTATTTGAGCCTCTGTTCTTGGTTTCTAGGCTAATTGTCATAAACTACACAAGCACTGAGACTTTTAAATACAAGGCCCTGACGTTCTTGGTCACAATAATGCGTACAGAGAGATTGTACACTGATAATAGAGTCATGGTGGCATGGAAGGAAATGCTTTATGGTCCCCGAGGGCTGGGGGAACCCAAGGCTCCTAGGGTTAGAAAGAGCCCAGGTCTTGTTTCAGAAGTTGATGTCCTCGAGTGCTCCACATGGCAGACAAGGTGCTAGATCCGTTGGTCTGTGGTCATTGGACTAATCAGAAGCAAACTCCAGTGTCTGTGAAGTGTAGCTGTGGAACTTGTGTTGGGGTAAGGGTATGCTGGGGACAGGGGAGGAGGTGACTGGTGCAGGGAGGAGGCCTGCAACACCCAGGCATCAGATGTGGTGGCAAGTGCGTTATGCACTGTGACACCTCGGTCCCAGTGTTGGTTAGTCTAGAAATTTGGGTTGAAGGAACCCTGTAGCAGTGCATGAAGGCTTCAGTCTGAGAAGAGCCTCTTTGCAGAATCATCAAACTGGATGGCACCGGAGTCATCACTGCCCAGCTTGACTTTACTTTTTTTTTTTTTTTAAACTCTAAGGCTTTATTCAGCCTTTTAACCAAGAGCCTTATTTCCAGCCATATTGAATGTCTCGTCCTTCTGAGCGGTTGCCTGTCCTATGCTGTTCTTCTCTTCGCATGGGTATATGGGTAGTTATTCCCTGTTTTTCACCTCTACCGTACAGGTCTCCCCCAACCCCACTCAGGGCTTACTGAACATTCAAAATTCTAGCTGGGCATGGCACCTCCAGCCATGAGCTAGAGGCTAGTCTGAGAGACAAAGTGAGTTCCAGTTAAAGCCTGAGCTACATAGTTTTAGACCAGGCTGGACCACATAGCAAAACTCTACCCCGAAAGTACAACAGCAATAACAGCAGCAGCAGCAGCAGCAACAACAGCAACAGCAACAACAATGACACAAAATTAATAACAAAACAAAACGAAACACCAAAAACCAGAAACCCAAGTGTGTTGGTCCTCCCCACCACTGGATCAGAGTGAACACTGCACATGATCTGAATGTAATTCCTGCCTCCTGCAAAACTCAAGCCTCTATGATTTTATTAAAATTGGTTGTCTAAAATATTTATATTTATTCGTGTACATCTATGAGCATGCATGTGTGTGCGTATATGTGTGTGTGTGTGTGTGCATGAGCACACGTGCACACACACCCAGACATCCACACACACAGGGAAGTCAGACGATAACTTTGTAAAGTTGGTTTCACCTTCTCGTGGGTTGTGTGGATGGGACTCAGGTTGCCAGGATTGGGTAGCCACTGCGTCTCCTCACAGAGCCATCTTTCTGGCTCCCAACCATTTTTTACTAATATTTATCCATTAGACTGAGTGTGTACAAAGCCCTGGAAAGAAAGTGGCCACGCTGAGCACAGGCAGCACCTGAAGTGAAAGTGAGCAGCCAGCAGGCGACAGGTGCTGGCCACTGTGTCCCAGCAGCATGTGCCAGGTGTTCTGGAGGCTTCCTTGGCCACCTTCAGCCTGGCACCCTGTCTCTGCACGTCTGGCTTGCCAAAGGTGTCCCCGAGGTCTGTTCTCATGGTTCCTGGTCCTGCAAGATCCAAACCTGGCTCCTGATTCTCACAGGAGTGACCTGGCGGAAACAGCTCTGATCTTGGGGGTCATAACCTAGAGGTTGCAGACCTGTTCAGTGAGTCTCAGCTAGAGGGATTTCCTCATTGATAGGAGCCAGGAACAGCTCCTTGGAGGAGACACGCCCAGTTTACCCTGTGTGGATCTTGCCATTGCCTCACTGTTCCTGGTTTCAGGGGTATAGGAAGTTGGGTGTATCTGTGTTTCTGTCAGATTGTGGTTACTGGACCATGGTGGCCTAGGTGGTCAGATTGGGGGTAGGGGCTAATGGCTGCACAGCTCCCACCCAGTGGGACGCTGCCTTGTCTGAGGGTGTAAGAGACTGCATGAAGGGCAAACTGTGACGGGTCAGGCTTCTCCCTGGGAGAGCACGCTGAGTGTTGTGGCAACCTTACAGGACATAAGGCATGTCCGCTGACCGCACACATCTGGAGCTGCAGCGCCTGCTTGGTCAGAGCATTTTTCTTCAACATCTGGGAATGATTACAGTCTGCCTGAAACCCTGTGGTACGGCAGCTGCAAGAAACGCACTTGGGTGAAGCCGGGAGCAGGCAGCTGGCTGAGGCACCCTCCTTCCTGGACGTGGCACATCTGAAGTGCTTTCTAGAACCAACTTCTTTTTTTTTTTTTATTTATTCAGATTACATCTCAATTGTTATCCCATCCCTTGTATCCTCCCATTCCTCCCTCCCTTCCTCCCCCTTTCACCCTATTCCCCTCCCCTAGCTCTATGACTGAGGGGGACCTCCTCCCCCACTATATGGTCATAGGCTATCAAGTCTCGTCTTGGTAGCCTGCTTATTCTTTGAGTGCCATCAGGCCTCCCCACCAAGGGGAGGTGGTCAAATATGGGTCATCAGAGTTCGTGTCAGAGTCAGTCCCCGCTCTCCACACAACTGTGGAGAATGTCCTGTCCATTGGCTAGATCAGAGTAGGGGTTGATGTTTACTTTTGTATTGTCCTTGTAGAGCCAACTTCTTTCATCTTCATTTTTGAGTCAGAAAGTGACCAAGTCCTATCGTGTCACAAATAGCCTACCAACTGTGACTAAAGCCATTTGCACTGCTTCTGTGGGGGACCTGGGGAAAATTCTGACTTAGGCTTTGAAACATTTTTGCAGATGAGGTTTGTGATAACTGACTGTGTCAACTTGATGAGATCTAGGATCGCCCAGGAGACAAACCTCTGGACGCCTCTATGAGGAAGTTTCTTGACTGGATTAATTGAGGTGACTTATCCTAAATGAGGCTGACGCCACTACATGGGTTGCGGTTTCCCACAGAATAAAACAGGGAAGGTGAGCCACGCACCACTGTTCACTTCCTCTGCTTCCTGAGTGCGGTTGCCGTGTGACCAGCTGCTGGGAGTTCCTGCCACCACCTTTCCCACCATGATACCTATTTTTAACATGTGGGCGAAAATGAACCCTTCCTTCCTCATGCGGTTTTGTAGGTGTTTTTTTTTTTCTTCACAGAAACAAGGCAAATAATTACTATAGAGCCTCACTATGTAGCCCACACTGGCCTCAAACTCCCAATTCTCCTGCCTTAGCCACCTGAATGCTGACAGTGCAGGCATGAGCCACCTCCCTTGAAAAGAAAAAGAGTTTCTGCTACTGAAAACTCTTCTTTTATCCCCTTTACTGTTATCATAAAAATGTTTTAATAGTTCTGGGGTCCAGCCATGATTCTGCTTGTGCTAGGCAAGGGCTGCACTCTCCAGCTTCACTCTCAGACCTGATTTTTTTTTTTTTTTTTTTTTGGTCTTTTAAAAATCCAGCACTGAACATTGAGATGTAACAAGAATAAATTAATTAAAAAAAAAATAAAAAAAATAAAAATCCAGCACTGGAAGGCAGAGGCAGAGGCAGGGGCAGGGGCAGGGGCAGGGGCAGGGGCAGGGGCAGGGGCAGGGGCAGGGGCAGAGGCAGAGGCAGAGGCAGAGGCAGAGGCAGGTGGATCTCTGTGAGTTCTAGGCCAGCTTGGTCTACATAGCTAACTCTAGAACAGCCAAGACTACATAGAGAAACCCTATCACAAAACAAAACAAAACACAAACATAAACCAAAACCAAAACCAAAAAAAGCAACCCAACCAACAGCCAGCCAGCCAGCTAGCCAGCACAGTAGCCTGTTTTTTAGCTGTCAAGTGTCTCTGGGGAACAATAAGATGACTGAGGGTGAATCTAAATCTTACAGAGGATAATCTTCAAATTAGAATCTCACAGTAAAAATATTGTGCTTAACACTTTGAGTTTGGGTGGGTGAGATCGCTCAGTGGGTAAAGGAAATGCCATACAAGCCTGCGCACCTGGGGTTGATTCCTGGAAGGCATGGGAAGGTGAAAAGTGACTCCACACAGTTACCCTCTCCGCAGGCTTCCTGCGCGCGTGCGCACCCACACACCCACCCACCCACACACACACACACACTCACAGTAATATAAACAAAAACCCAAGTTACAAAATCTCATTAATTCTTAAAACTACTCAGCAATCTTGAGTCCAATTATTTTATTTTCTGAATACAAATCATCCCACAAAAAGAGTTCACATTTTCTCCCCAGACACGTCTAAGTGATATAGCCTGGGGAAGGCAAACTTTACCTCATGATACAGGCTGGGGAAGGCATCCTATACCTCATGATACAGGCGGGGAAGGCATCCTATACCTCATGATACAGGCCAGGAAAGCATCCTATACCTCATGGTACAGGCTGGGAAGGCATCCTATACCTCATGGTAGAGGCTGGGGAAGGCATCCTTTACCTCATTGTACAGCTGGGGAAGGCATCCTTTACCTCATGGTACAGGGTGGGGAGGGCATCCTTTACCTCATGGTACAGGCTGGGGAAAGTGTCCTTTACCTCATGGTACAGGCTGGGAAAGGCATCCTTTACCTCATGGTACAGGCTGGGAAAGGCATCTTTTACCTCATGGTGCAGGGCGGGGAGGGCATCCTTTACCTCATGATACAGCTGGGGAAGGCATCCTTTATCTCATGGTACAGGCCGGGGAAGGCATCCTTTACCTCATGGTACAGGCTGGAGAAGGCATTGGCTGGAAGCAGGGTCCTGTAAACAGAATGATCAGCAGGCTACCTCCAAGCTGCTTGCTGTGAGATGTAAATGAGAGGGTGGTGTGACCTAAGGGTCTCAGGACAGCACACCTTGCAGGAGCTTCCTGCAGAACCATGCAGAGGGATTTTGAGGTGGGATTTTTCACTCATCACTGAGCCAGGGCTGTCTGGTCACAGAGTTAATGAGTTACGAAAGGGCTAGAGGAACGGCATGGCTGACTTCATGCCGATGACTTGGAACTTGCTTGGTCATCGAGAAGGTGCTGGGCTGAGTGTACACAGCCAATAGTGTTGCAGACGGCTGAAGAGAAAGGAAGAGATTTTATATCTGGTCATAGCGTCTGAGGATTGAGAGCTATTACATCTCCTGAGCCATGGTCCTGACCAACTTAAAGGGCACAGGAGCCACATGGATCAGTGGCCCTGAGATTTGCATAGTGTATGCACTGAAGAAAGTGTGGTAGAGCCTAATGTGGGGAGAGGAATCTTCTGGGGTTCTACATTGCCTTGCTCTTCCTGAGAATGTGGAACTTGGAGTTTAATGTATACTTTCTTTACTCTTTAACTGTTGAAACCTAACCAAAACTACTGTAAAAGGCCAAGCTGGTCACACTGAGCAAGGCACTGAGCTGCTCACTGGTCCTGTGATAGCTGCCAGTCTCTGTTGTTTTACCACTGTGATAATGAGCACTAGGACTGTTTTTTTTTTTTTTTTCTTCTTCTTTTTCTTCTGGGGATGCTCTGATTGGCTTGTGTTTCAGGTTTCCTGGCTAGCAGGCAGTGCATCCTCTAGAATTATTGAAAGCATTTCCTAGAAATTCACAGTGGCAGCCAGCTGGACTTTCCCTGAGGTGTGGCTGCCGTTCCTGGGCCCGGTCATGGGTACCAGGTGGAGCTGGAGTCTTGGTCCATTTGAGCTGTTTCTAAGGATCCCAGAGCATCTTTGCTGCGGTGTTGGCCCATACCCACACTTAGCCCCTCGAGGATAAACTTGCTCACTAGGAAGAGCCCATAGGGCTACATGGTGGCATTGGAAGGAGAGCCAAGGACTGGTAGGAGAGGAACGAGCTCTGAAGCCATCAGGGCTTTGGAATTTGCTCTTGGCTTATGCCTGCCCCACCCCAAGGAGTCTAACAGTATTATCTGTGTCTCTTTTCTTGGAGTGGAGCCTAAGGTTCCTGTATCTATTTGCTGGATAATGGTGGGAATTATACAGATCCCTGGGATCCAGATGCCTCAACCCACAGAGTTTGAATGTTCTGGTGTGACCCAGTGTTCCAGGAGGCTAGTGTATGCATAGGAGTTTAAGAACCGGTGACGATGGTCATGGAGACCCTGGGTTAAAGGCACCTGGGGTTCTCGCTCACATCCTACAGGCCTTATCATGAGGGGATGTGAGGGGATGAGGAAAGCACCCCAACAACCAGCTATCCCTGGCTCACAGCCTGGAGTCCTCAGGCTGTGGTGTAAGTGGTCGTTCATGGTTGTCATGCTTGTTCAAATCCTCTGCCTACTTTGAAATGGGGTTATTTGCTCTGTTGCCGTTCAGTTCTAAAAGTCCCTTGCATGTTCTAGTACAAGTCCTTTGCAGGTGCAGAGATGACGGCTCTCATTGTTTTCCTCCCCTCATTTCCTTTTCTCAGTAGGATCTGGATTGTGTCGCTCAGGCAGACAGGGGACAGTGCTTGGTGACAACCCTTCCTTGTCCTGTACTTTATGCCGTCAGCTGGGAAAGGCATCACTGTGAAACAGGGTCCTATGAACAGGGTGGTTAGCATGTTACCTCAGAGCTGCTTGCTGTGGAGATGTAAACGAGAAAGGAAGGACTGCGCACTGACCTAAGCGCAGCCATGGTGGCTCAAAACAGCCATCGGAAACTCCACTTCCCGGGGTTTGATGCCCTCATCTGGATTCCGTCGGCACTGCAGATATATGGTACACATAAGCACATGTAGGCAAACACTCATCCGCATGAAGCTATAAGTACATATCTTAAAGAGACACCAAACAAAACAACTCCCCTAAATACCACATGCACACACACACACACACACACACACACACACACACACACACACACACACACACATATACCCTCCACAAACCACAACACAAACACACACACACAACACACACACCAAACACATACTACAGACACATACACACAAAACACACACCCATGCATACATGGAGTGAAAAAGAAAGAAAATTTACAACAGAGAAAAAAGAATAAAATTAAAATTGGTTCTTTGGAAAGATGAATAAAATTTGTGTAATGTAAGAATAACCTAAATGCCTCCATTTGTTTAGACATAATAGACAAAATAGGCCACAGAGAGGAATCCCAGTTCCACCCCTGCCCTTCACACTCTTACCTGGTGTTTTCCATGTTGGTGAATAGTACTTTTATTTATTATTTGCTCAGTCAGGAAATTCAAGATCTTGCTTCTGTGTCGGACACTTGTGTATCGCATCAGTCACCCAGGCTTTCTCACCTCCCTACTTTAACCCTCACATTGCCCCTCTCCTTCCCCATGTCTCCTGAAACAGGGATGGAATTATTTCTCAACGTGAATAAAACGATGCAGAACACAGGACAAGATACCCATGGAAGCCAATGCATTCTAGCTTTTTGAATTAAGAAGTGTAACATACCTTTGGCTCTCTAATGATAAGAAGTGGTTTGTTTGCCTGGAGAGCCGTCACTATTTCCTAAAGCTCTCACCATGTCTGGCAGAGGTCCTTGCCGCTGGTGGGCAGTGTGCCCTTATTAGTTTAAATGAAAACCTAGAACTTGACTTAGAAACTCTGAATCAGCTTCAGAGTAAGGCTACAAACAGTGTACGGAGGCTCCTGAGGAAGCAAAATCAATACACCTTCAAAGCAAGCATGTTCATAATATTTCATAATTCCCAGGTGCTGGATCTTTAGAAGTGTCCTTGCATTTTGCCCTCAGTCATTTATTAAAGTGTTAGAGTTATGATGAAGTCTCAGTGGTCCCTTGGGATGTGCTTTGCTGGGGTTGGTCAGCAACATTGATTTTCTTTTGATAATGTGTAATTTAGTTTGTTGATTTCTTAAGAAAACTGGCCAATTGTTTCTGTATTTACAACTTTAATTTTACCCTTATAGATATATATATTTTTTCATTATGAAATGTATGACATTGTCATTAGTCAGGGTCCAAAGGTAACTGGTAACGGGATCTGTATGGATGCCCAAGCCTATGGCTGTTCAAATGCCTTAGGTAACATGGCATAGCATGCCTATAACCTATGCCCATCCTCGTGTGTAATATATGTCCTCTCTAAATTACAAACAACATGCAATGTGATGTCAATAATTACTACACTGTATTGTTTAGGCAACAAGAAGTCTGACGTGTCCAATGTAGAGTAACACTTCCTGATTTAACTCATATACGGGAAGCTCATGTATGTACCATCATGTACAGAAGGCCACCTATACATACAAAGAAATCTACATCTGGAGGCTGTGTAGTTTGCAGGGTAGTGAAGTGAGTGCCTTACCTTTGCAATGCATCTTAGGAAGTGGTGAGCAGAGGGCAAGCCCAGAGCAGGAACCTTCCACTTTATTCCTCTGCCATTAGCTTCTCACAGGGGTGGGGTGGGGTGGGGGTGGGGTCAGGGGACATAACTCCTGAAGCCTGAGTGATAGCCAGGGGTTTGAGTTGGTTTTATTAGGAAGTGTGAAAGGAACACGTGGCATAGCTTGTTGAAAAGTTGTCTTGCACATTTTTGCTTCTTATCTTTCCTGTTTTGGGGTGTGGTTGTTCAGTAAATGACCAGCTGAAATGCACTAACTGCTTTTGTGCCCCCTCCCGCCTGTCCCCTCCCCCCTCATGCCTCCCCCCCCCCCACCCTTAGGGCTTCGATTGAAGTGGACAATAAGGAGGGTTATGGGGAACTCAGCCTTGGAGAGGGCCAGGTCTCCCATGACAGGAGCCCGGGACCAGAGGCTTGCAATGGCTAGAACAGCTCATAATTTGTACACTGGTTACTTTCCTACCCCTGTGATGACATATTTAGCTCCAGCAACCCGAGGGAGGAAAGATTCATTTTATGGGTAGAGTCTATCACGGTGGGGGAGGCAGGGCAGTAGGGACAGTTCCTGGCTGTGGCAGCAGCAGCTTCCACACATCTGGGCAGATCAGGAGGCAGAGTGGTTGGAGACGGGCTCTTGTATGTAGATTCACTTCCTTTAGCTGTACCCTACCCAATTTTCTTCCTCCCTTTTCCTCTTCCTGTATACTCCTTCCTGTTCTCTTTCAAACTCATGGCCTCCTTTTACATTAATTGTTGCTCGTACCATGTTACTTGGATGCGTATTTTCAGAACTGACCGTTTGGCACTGGATAACCAGTTGGTGAGTTTCCTCCACACTCAGCATTGCTTAGCTGCTTTTAGTTCTTTGTGTAGGGTTGAGGCCTCATGGTCTTTCCCTCATCCATTTCATCATGTGCATTGTTGCTTTCCCTTTTAGCTCATGTTTAGGCGGTCAGGTTGGTGGGAATTTTTGGGTATAGGTTCTGGCATTACTCGGAGACATAATCTCACGACAAATTGTGTGATTCTCATGACAAGTTCAGTGATTCTCTGGCTCTTATAATCTTTTCACCCCCTCTTCTGCAGTGTTCCCTTAGGGGCCATGCTGTTTTGTAAATGTTTCCATTGGGACTGGGCCCCACAACCCTCCATTCTGATTGGTTGTGGTTTTCTGTAATGGTCTCCGTATGTCACAAAGAGAAGTTTCCTTGATGTGGGATGATGACCAGACTTATTTGGGGAGGAGGGTAAGGACAAGTATTTAGAATGCACTTAGGGATTATGCTAAGTTTAGTAAAGTGGCGCTTGCAGGTTCTCCTCCAAGACTCGTGACTTCGCTAGACTTGGTAGTTGGCTGAATTTCCTATACCAGGCATAATTTCCCTCCTGTTCCATGGGCCTTAAGTCCGATTAGAGAGTTGTTGGTTACCACCAACATTTGCATACCGCTACTGCACCTTTGGATTTTTATGCTACACTGACCATTATTGTGGTTCGTGAGTGACATAGCTGGGTAGGACTATTGGTTATTTACCTCCTCTGATAATGTCTGGTACCCTGAAAGCTGGTGCTCAGCGAGGAGGCATTTAGGTCAGTTCTCATTCAGGGGTCATTGGGCCCCGTGTCTGAAATGCATCGTAGCTTCAGCAATAGGGACTTCACTTCCACCCCTGGGGCCGGATGGCAACTCAGGACAATAGCAATAGCCTATATGGTTTAATATTATGGGAAGTCATGATCAATAACTCAAAAGAAACCTTCTTATCACACCTGATATTGTATAAGCTACTTCTTAAGGGATCCATAGCCCCCTCCCAAAAAACAAAAAACAAAAAACAAAACAAAACCAAAAACCCAGTGCCGCCAGCTGGAGACCAAGCACAAAAGCCTGCTGAAGTTTCTCATTCAAACAACAATACTGTCGTCTTCTACTCTGCAGTTTGCAGTAGGAGTAAGGTGGGACAATAGAACTCTGGGAGCTGGGGCTTTACATGCCTGCTTTCTCTCACTTCTCGGGGAGGGGCCTTGGGATCGCTGTTCCCTAACTCCTTGGTGCTTCAGGCCCCTTGTACTCAGCATCTGCTGCTGTCCTTTGTCCCCAGCAGGAGTTTTTTAGCTCAGGGAGGGTCAAGGTTAGATATGGATGCTTTCTGTTCCCTCTCAGGGTGGGTATGTGGTGGCCATCCTGCTTGAGCCTGTCATATCATGGTCCATTTAGTGGGCAACTTGTGGGGACAGTGTCTCACCCACCACCCATCCCACCTCCGGGAGCCCTGATGGTCACATTTGCCTCACCTGTCAGCTGTGGGTGGCAGATCACAGAGAGAGGAGATTGACTTAAATGAACAACCATGCCATTACTCTAAAGCCTGAGGGCCTACGGGGAAGTGCTGGCTTGGGGTTGTCTCCCTGATTTCTCTTGGGCTGGCTCATGTGTCTGTCACCAGCCATTGGGTCATCTGCAGCTTGGCAGTCTAGATCAGCTTCCATCAGTGGCGGAATTCCAATAACTGTCAGGGAGGACAGCTCTCGGGAGCCAGGGCTTGTAGTTGTCAGCTAGGCTTCATCAGGTGTCACCTGTGAGGGGCAAGACACAGGCCAGCCTGGGTCTAGGCCATTGTACAAAGTTGCATGGGGAGGCTGTGAGCATGGGAGGGTCCCATCAAATGACACAAATGAATGATGCTCATTTGAGATTTCTTTAAACTTTGAAGTCTATTGTTAATTCCTGTATTTCCTAGTTTCTACACAGCTACCAAAATCAGTTTGAAGGGTTGCCTCATGTGTATTTATAGAAGGGTTCTGTTCAGATCTATTTCAGGGTTACACAGAAACTTTATTGCTTAGACTAGGCTCACTACAGACTTGCTGCCAGAACCCAGATAATCATTAAACCACCCTGGCAACACAGCACTTCACTGGCTTAGGGAAAGGAAAGAATATATAAATCGAGACGTGACATCAGCCTTACTTCAGATGTTTGAGGTTTTTTTTCCGGAATGGTGAGCCTGCCCTTTTTGAGTCTTTGTAGGAACAGTCAAAAGAACCCCAGAGTCACTTTGTGCTGTGTCTGTCTAAGGAGCAGAGGGAGTTTTTTCTCTGTCTTCGGGCTGCTTGTTTAATTGGCATGTTTTGACTGGGGCGGGAGCCGGGAGTGGCACAGTTAGGAGGTGTAGAAGGACCTTTATTGTGGGTCTGGGATTGACTCCCTCTGGAGCAGTCTGATCCCTGCCAGAACCCTGGCCACAGGTTGACAGGCTGCAACATGATCTGAAGTCTCTCAGCCATGCCACTGTCACTGCCCCTAAATTCCCTAATCGCCACCCTTCTATAATAGCCCTGTAATGCTATCTTCCGCCATGGCTCTCTGCTTTGTCTAATGTCCTGAAGTGCCCGACAGTGTCCTGGCCACCAAACTTTGAGCCAAGAAAGGAGTGCAGGGGACATGCTGCCAGGGGATCAGGGTTGACATGAAAATTGTCAGAGTCAGGAAATTCCAGGAGCCTTCAGTCATCTGGGAGGACATTTGACATGAGAGGCCAAGGCGGGGGTGGGGGGGGGGGTGGTGGGGTGGATCAGGTTGCCTCCCCCTAAGCAGGAATGGAGGCCGGGACTCAGCCTGGCAGGGAGCTGTCTGAGTCCTTTGGTAGGGAAAGCTTGGATACTTCTGCCTGAATATTTATAATAATCACTTTGAGATTAGCCTTTCCTCATTGCCTCTACTCCTTGGCTTTGGGACATTTGTTTTGGAAGTTTGTAACTCTTACTTAGTAATCATTGCCAGGGTTGAAATGGTTAATTTTTGTTGTCAACTTGATGGTTTAGGATCACCATGGAGACATACCTCTGAGTTTGTTTACAAGGATGTTTCCAGGAATGTTTAAGGGAAGAGGGGAGACCCATTTTGACTGTGGGTGGCACCATTCCCTGGGCTTGGGTTTTAGACTATGAAGGCAGTGACTGGCTGCTTCCTGTTTCTGCTTCAACACCTTCTGGACATAGTGGGCTGCCTCCTCTCTTAAACCATTGGACAAAACAAACCCTTCCCTCCTCACGTTGAGTATTTTTGTCACATCACTGAACAAAGTAAATGATACAGGCTTCTAGCAATTTGTCAAAGTGAGACTCACCGCTGACCCCCAAACTCTGAACTATGAAGGAGAGTCCACCATTTCACTGTCATCCCAGTCCAAAAGCATTTAGCCACACTCCTTGGCTCACATGATGATAGGTTAAGTGTTAATCTTGTGTCTCGGTGTAATGGTGGGTCTGGGTGTGCAACATGGTGTGGCTCTGGCAGTGTGTTGATTCCCTTAGCATCTTATTCTCCATGCACCACTCCCCAGGGCAATCTATCTCAGGGCAGTCAACATCCCAATTTGCTTCTCATACCCTGGTTGTTCTGGGCACCTCCCCCATATTCCTCATAAGGGACTAAGAGGCCCATACTCACCTTTTCTTTTTCAGCTGAGAGGCTTACCAGCACAGATGTACAGGGGCTTGCTGACCCTTTAATTAGGGGATCCAGGTGGTGACATTTGGCTAGGTAGCAATGATATCCTTCTCCTGGGTGCGGACTGGGGCATCTCTGCTGAAGACAGTCACTGGAGCATAAACCGAGGAAGAACATCCATTGACTGACTGTTGATCTAACTTGTGTCTTATTCTAATCTACCGTCGACTCATCTGTCCTGCTTGTTCAGCGAAACCGTATCTCTGAGGGAAGGAAGCCCTTCTGTGTTCTTTGGTACCCTGCCTGGGTCAGATATATAATTTTGCTAAGATGGTGATCAGCAAATGGTGGTAGTTAGTGATGCCTGGAATGTGAGGGGAGGGGTGGGAGTGGGCCGTTCAGCTCAAGCTTGAGGGTCTTGTTGTCATAGGCTGGGAAGATTGTAGGGTTTCCTGTTGTTGTTTGGGGATGGACACAGGACATGTTGAAGCAGATCCTTGGCAGGCCTTGGGGACCATGAAGGAACAGTCAATATTCGCTGGCATCTGCTGGGGTAAAACTGGAGATTCCAAACAGAGCTGACCAGTCCCCTTAGGCCAGGACTACCATTGTGACCCTCATGCTTATACCTCGCCTCTTGACCCTGCTTCTAATGTACTGGGATTTCAGTCATGAGCTACCATGGTCTTGCATTTTGGTACAAGAGTCTTGACTCACCAACTAGGACAGTAAGAGCCATCCTGACAACTTGCGGAGTCAAACATGGCATTATATACTTGGTTTTCTCACAGTGTCAATCACAATCTTGGGCAAAATAATTTACCTGTGTTTTTAAGTGTAAGTTATCGTTCTTAACGTAACAAAATGCGTCCAACCACAACTTTGGAATCTTAACAACGTGGGATGATGCCAGCTCTCTGACACACTCCTCTGTCCACTTGTACCAAGTCTGCTCCAGTATGTTTACATGAGTGTGTTCCCTTCCCCAGGTAGGCCCCACACTTCAAGTAATGCTTGATTCTTAAAAGCCCATGAGGGCAACTTAAGGTGATGTGATGGTATCTGTGATGGCTAGACTAACTCCTTTTTTCTCTTCCAGCTTGACGACTGTACCCTGCAGCTGTCACACAATGGTGCCTACCTGGATTTGGAGGCCACGCTGGCGGAACAGCGGGATGAGCTGGAAGGCTTCCAAGATGACACAGGGTGAGCATAGCCATTGTCCCTGCCCACTGGCCCAACTTCCTGCCAATGCTGGTGTGGTGAAGTCTTAGAATGCTTGGGAGAAATTACCACCTTATCCTTCACCTTCACTTAGAATCATGCAAGTCCTGGTGCCTGTAGATCTTTTTCTATCTTGAGGGACTTCACTCCTTGGTTTAAGAGAAGAAACTCTGGGATGGGTTAATTGAGCACACAGCATTCTCTCTTAAGGGATTTTTTTAAACCTGAGTAATAACAAATCAACAATCTCTAGATTTTTGTGGGCCAACAGCTGTTTTCATTATTGTTTCTAATAATTCAGTTGATGTTTCATTTTTAAACCCTGGAGGATGGTAAATGGCAAAGTCTCAGAATGAGTTCTTGTGTGGCATCCCCACAGGGTGCCTGGTAGGATCACGCAAAGCTCTTAGAAGATATCCAGCGGATTGTGGGTAAACTCTCTGGGTACTTCATAGGATTCACACGCAAGAGGGGGGTCTCTCTAACACCATCACTGCTCATCAACATGCCCTTCATGCATCTTTCAGATAGGCTTTCATGTAGCCCAGGCTGGGCCTCAAACTTGAGACATAACAGAGGATAAGCTACCCATCCTCCTGCCTCTGAGCACTGGATACTGAATGTTAGATAAGTACTCTACCAACCAAACTACACTTCCAGCCCTCACCAGCATCTTCAAAGTGGACATTAAAGGATTATAGGGCCAGGATATTCAGGGGAAATTCCACTGCAATAGTCTGACAGTGGCATGCCTTTGTAGCTGTCAGCATGCTGGCTAGAATGACAGTCTCAGTGGATGCCTTCATGGCTCGTTGATTAAACAGACCCCATGAGTGTTATGGGTAGATCATTGTCAACTTGAAAAATGTCTCTAGTGGTGTAATGCTTAAAGACCAAGTCCTGCCTGATTTCTCACCCCACCCCCAAAACTTGAATGACTAAAAGATGAAAATGTAAAAAAAAAGGTGATGATGTTTTAGTCAGCAATATTAGAATAAAGGTGAAGGAAAGGGAACACACGAGAAGCTTCCTATTTACAGAGTCTTTTGAATAGTTAGTTGGAGGATTTAGTCGCAATTGGATTTTCTTGGCTCACTATTTCATCTGAGACAACTGAAGGGCAGAAGTTAAGCTGCACACTCCAGGTAGTAGAGCCAGGAGTGGATGGAGAGCCAAGGGTAGACACAGTGGGACTGACTCCAGAGTCGGCACCTCTGCTATCCCAGGAGCTCTGCAAAAATGCACTTCTGATTCTATACTGGGTGACATCTGCCCCTGCGGGGACACGAGGTTGGCTCATGCAATGACACTAGTCCTGGTCTACACCACTTCCTTCAATGGAAACAGCCCAGCCACACTGCACCTGGGGACCAGGGAAGAAAAGATACCTTTGCTGCCATCATCCATCATGATGCAATACCTCATGGGTGGCAGCTGCATCCAGATGCTGCAGGCTTCTCTACAGATGGTACCACAAGGCTGGGAAGTGTAAGCCATGCTCCCTGGGGCAGGGCCTGGCACCTCTCTTCTCATTTGTTCCCACTTGAGTGTTCACCCGGCCATAAGCCAGTCCTATAGGCAGAGATCTGTGGTAGTTAACCTTGAGTGTTAAACCGTTTGGAACGAGGGCAGCCTAATAAGGCGGCACATCTCTTGCTGCATCTGTAACTGCATTTGCAGAGAGAATTAACTAAAGGGATAAGATCCCCATGAGTGCAGACTGGGCATCTGAATGAAATAAAGGGAGGAGGCAGAGAAATATCGCTAGCACAGACCTCCTGTCTCTCTGCTTCCTGCCCTCTATGATGGGAGCTGCTGTGCCCGGCCGCGCTCTCCAGACCGTGATGGGATGGAACCCCTACAACCATGGGCCAGTACAACTCGTCCCTTCCCTAAGTAGGTTTTCTTAGGTATTTGCCACAGTGATGACGTCTGCCATCATAAGCTGGGTTCTCATTTCTGTTCCCTCACAGCAAGAGGCATGGGAGAACGAAAGAGGCTCAAGGCATGGAAACTTCAGACAAAGCACATAGCCCTTAAGATGAGGGTAGGAACACATTTGACCAATGTGCCCCACATTCATCCCAGGGGCTTGGTATATCTTTGGCATAGTCTTTTTTCCTTGTCACTGTCCCTTGTCTTTTGTAACACACCTAGGATAGAGTGTTGGAAAAAAAAGTCACATCTCCTTTCTAGTGGGGCACCTGCCTGTCCTGGGTTTGAAGAGCAGAAGGCGCATTAGACTGGTGGCCTGGAACGGCCAGTCACACTGTTTCCTGACATTGAGCCTTGAGGCACAGAGCAAACCCCTGGTTGCTGACTAGCAGGCAAGTTTCAGGCAGAGAGCCTCCCCTCCACTCCCCCATGCAGGTAGCAGGTGTCTGTCTCCATTTGTCATGTCACTTGCACTTAGAGTGTTTCCTGGGTTCTCCCTTAGGTGTGTGGCATTCGACAAAGTTTATGTGACGGAAACTCATGTCCACCATCATCAAGGGTTAAAATGTAAGGTTTCCTAGTTAAGATCTGCCCTTTTGAGGTATGAACGTGGCCAAAAGAAGCACTATTTTTGCATAAATTATAGGAAGACAGTCTAAAAATTAAGGTGTATGAAATTGTGGCATTCTTCTGTGGTGTGTTTGGAGTTCCCTTGCTGGAGGAACTGTTTCTTTGTTCCCGTCCATTGCTTTGCTCCTTTATGCTGAGACTAAAAATTAACTCACTTGTTTGGAATTACCACTTGGGCCCTGGCTAACCGGAGACTAGGAGAAAGGCCTTCAGCAGAGGAAGGACAAAGCAATTATTACACGAACAAAACCGAGCAGGGTCTGTGGCCTCCCAAGGCCAGGGTGAAATCAGCAAGCGTGGCACAGTGCATTGGAAACAGGCCTGCAGCCTCTAAATTGTTCCCGACTCTGCCATTGTGCGACCTTGGGCAAGCAATCTTCTGATAGAAGTTCACAGAATGAAGAAACTTATAATAAAATTTACTTATGGACTATCGACACTGCTGCCTGTACTACCCTCCTCCCTGTTGTCAGGTGCTCTATATAGTGGTTGTCCTGGTTGGTTGTTTTTGTCAAATTGACACAAATTACAGTCAGTGTGGGAAGAGGGAACCTCAGTGAGGAATTGACTCCCTCTGATTGGCCTGTGGGTGTGACTGTGGGGGGGCATTTTCTTAATTGCTAGTTGATACAGGAGGGCCACGCCTATCATGGGTGGAGTCAGGCAGGTGAGCCTGGGCTATCTTAAGGATGTAGTTGAGCAAAGCAGAAGCAGCGAGCCAGGAATTAGTGTTCTTCTGTAGAGTCTGCTTTCGTTCCTGCCTTTACTTCCTCGAGGATGGACTGTTACCTGGAAGTGTAAGTGGAAACTAACCCTTTCCTTCCTAAGTTAGTACTTTATAACAGCGACAGAGAAACAAATGAAGACAAGTGGATAGGAAGTTGGTTCTTTTCCTTCACCGTGTGGACCCCAGGTATGGAACTTGGGTCATCAGTTTAGGCAGTGAGAGGCAGCTCAGTGATTCTGTATGGTGGCGATGGACATACGCTTTATGGCTAATGTCATCCGTGGGTAACCACGATACATCGCTTTACCTCTCTGAACCTCCACTTCCTTATAAAGATTGATAATATAATCACAATCTTATTTCTCTAGGTGAAATATGATGCATATAGACCAGCTAGTCTCAGTACTTTCTATTCATGCTTTGAGCTCACAGTTGTTGGCAGTTATAGCCAGAATTTGGAGTCACGGTACACTGAGGTGGGCATTTCAGAAGCTCTGGGCATGTAGAGCTGCTCAGAGCAGCTCCTTAAGCTTTGACTTGTGACCCCATATGCCCACGCATGGCACGTGGAGGTGATGAAAAGTTTGGTAGCCTTGAAAGGCTTCTAAAGCGATGAAAACAGACTTGAAATCAAAATGTGTCTTCAGTCCAAGGTGCTGCTGGCAGTGCTCGCCTGTGCTGCAGTGTGTGAGTCCACTGCAGCCTTAGTTCATGCTTAGTAACGGGAGCGCTATGGGAATGCTACAGAGTTGTGTAGACTATGGCTACTGGCCTGCCTGAGTGGCGAACAAGAAGACAGCTGAGGTGACTTCAGTGAGGGCTGAGGGGCAGCCTGAAGCTCCCGCTCACCAACTCTGGGCTCGTTCAAGGCAGGGTGCCTCAGAATACACTGCATGGAAGCTTTCCACACACGCTAATCTCGCTGTCCCAGCTTCAGAGGGTTGCAGTGAGGTGTGGAACCCTGTTCTCTCGATGAGCTGTGTTTGGATGTTTGGTTAGGGAGCCTTTGTGGTGGGCCATCAGGCTCAGAGGCAGTGCCACTACCTGGAGTGCTGTATCCGTGCTCTTTTGCTCACCACACCTCAGGCTTGGGAAATCAGAGTGTCAAGGTGGGCCGCGGGCAAAGTGGTTTTTAAAGTATTTTCAGCTGAGTCCACTGTGCTGCAACCCCTCCCCCCAACCAGCTGAGTGAACTGTAGTGTAGACCAGTGGTTCTCAATCTTTCTAATGTTACAACCCTTTAATACAGTTTCTGTGTTGTGGTGACCGCCAACCATAAAATTATTTCATTGCTACTTCATAACTGTAATTTTGCTATTGTTATGAATCATAATATAAATATCTATGTTTCCTGATGGTCTTAGGTGACCTGGCTCACAGGTTGAGAACTACTGGTGTAGACTATGCTTATGTGACTGGCTGAGCTATTCTAACATATGATTTGTGTGGAAGAAGCCTGCACAAAAGCCTCATTATTGAAGGCATGGGCTTAGAGGGTGGATGGAAGGAGGCCAGGCAGGCAGTGGGAAGAGTACGGAATAGCTGTCAGTCAGCTATGGCTCACCATGGAGATGAGAGAGGAGTGATTCAAACCTGGTAGCTGACTGGGGCCTAGGACAGTGGAAGGAAGAGTGGTAAGCCATGACCTGCATGGTGCCGGCTTCCACAGAGGTGAACAGCAGCATGCAACTGGCCTGTGACAGTAGGGGGGCAGTGCACAGACAGGGGGACCATGCTGAGGAGGCGTGAGCTTGTGGAGTAAAGATGACTTGAGAGAGGGAGAGGTGCTCACCCATGTTAGTCTGAGGTGTAGCCAGAGCTGGGCGTGGGGGCAGCTGAGAAGCATGAAGCCACAGAGTGGCTGGGAGATGGGTAGCCTGGAGCTCTTCTACCTAAAGGTAGCACAGAGCCGGGGAGAGGGCCAGGCTCTGGCTGTAGCAGTTACTCAGGTGGCAGCATCTGGGCCCCCTGAAGGCCTTAGGCAAGAACTTGTCTGCTGCTGCATGTAGCACCCCAGATTAACACTGGCTTGAGAGTTTTATATTCATCATGCAAAAAGTGGGTGTTAAAGACACTGAAAAGCAAAGCCATAGTTTGGGAGGAAAAATATTTTCAAACACAAGTTAGATAAAGGACATGTGTTTAAAATATTAAGAGAACTTTCAAACTTGGTAGTAAGAAAACTACCCTGGAACAAAACAAAGGAGAGGAGGTACTCAGGTAGGGAAGGCACTGTCAGGGAACTGCATGTTGTCATGCGATACCGTGAACGCCTATTAGAACCTCCACATCTGCTGGCCAAGCCAATGTGGGAGAGGATGTGGAGCCTCAGTACATCTGTGCATTACTAGTGGGAGTGCCAAATGGATGACAATCTCATGGCTTTTCACAAGCTATATATGGCCTTGTTTAGCATTGGACTCCTAGACTGTCAAATGAGGTCTAAGCCCATGTCCACACAAAATCTACACAAGGATGTTCTTAGCAGCTTTACTCCAATTCTCAGTGTTCAACAGAGGCCAAGATGTCCTTGTAGGTGAGTAGAGTTATAGGAGAACCATATGATGGATATCTAGAAATAAGCTATCAGACTAGAAAAGACACAGGGGACATGTCCATCTTGTAAAGTCTGAAAAAGGCCATGTACTGTATGATTCAAGCCATGTGACATTTTAACAAAGCTAACACTGTGAAGCTAGAAGAAAGATAAATATAGTAGTGGCTTAGGTAATCACAGCTCTTTGGAGGCTGAAGCAGGAGGATCACTGTGAGTTCAAGACCAGCCTGGGCTATATAATGAGACCTTGTCTCAAAAATTGAAATATTAGTGATTGTCAGGGTTTTGGGGTTACATGAGTAGGGAGAGATGAAGGATTGAACATGGATGGGAGTTTTAGGCTCAGCTGCTGTGTTCTGGATTTAGTCACAACAGTGTAAGACAATCTGACTTGATTGTTGGCGCAGCTGTTGTAACAAATGTGATGGGATATAAGGTGTAAGGTATTGGTGATGGAGCTGTCCGTGTGTAGTGAGAGTTATCAAGGAAATAAGTCTACTTTCAGGGTACCCCCTTTTTCTTAATGAGGCAACCTGGCTGTGGCATGGCACCCATCGGTTGCCAGGTTGATTTGGCTGGCTGGGTGAGTGTTCCCTTCTCCCTTCACTAGCCCACCTGTGCTTCTCCCAAAGATACACCGTTAGTTGAAGGTGATGACTTTCCCCAATGGAGAACTGTTTGTCCCTAAGCCAAGGATGTGTATGTATCTTCACTGACCCTCTAGAATTTTCAAAGTAGATTTCTTGGTAAACCTCTAAGCACTCTAGGAAAGCTGTGACAAGTAGGCAGGGTCACAGAGTGAGTCTATCATGTCCCTAGGAACATAGGCTGCTTCTCTTTCTGCTCTGCCATCCTTAGGGTCTGGCTTCCATCTTTCATGCTTCGTCATAGCTAACAGTCTACCTGCTCTGCCTAGGGTCACATCACAGTACTCAGGCATGTGAAGGTTGGAGGACAGTTCTCGTTTTTTGCAAGTTAGGCTATCCCGAAATCTGGCAGTTGAAACAATACTATTCTTTCTTGTTTATATAAGAGTCCTGTGCTCTTGGGGAGTGATAAGACAGTGACGGCATCTGGTAGATAAGGACCCCATTGCTGGGTCCAGAGTCATTGCTCCAGTCCATTATCTATCTCATCAACATCTGAGACACCAGAAAGAATGAAAGGGACAAAGTGGGTGCAAGCCTCTTCCTGTGACCACGTGCTCACAGTGGCTAGGACTTTGGCTCATGTCACACTGCACACCATGGGCTCATTCATCTGACATGAATATTGGTGATTGCCAGCGGTTTCTGTTTCAGATGAGCTAGGTGAAGAGAAATCTTGGTGCTGGCTATTTTTTTTCTATTCAAAGAGCTTTCCTGCATCATCCACTCCTTGCTTGGTGATGAGAGCTGGGCTGTGGAGGATGCCCACCCCCCACCTTAGATCATGATCTTTGTGTAAGGCAGAGAGGGAGTGTGGGTATCAGGTCTTTACCAGTGTCTGACTTAGTAAGGGTGGTTAAAAGTCTAAAGAATAGACAGGTAAGGACACCAGGCATGACAACACAAGGACAGGGGAGCCTAGCAAGAGGGGGTTCAGGATGTCCTGGGATGAGTAGCTGACCAGGGTGTCAGCAGAATTTCCTGAGAGCTAGGCCAAACAACTGTCTGTCCCTTGAGGAGACCTGAGTGGCAAGGGCAATGAAATGTGAGGGGCCTTTTGCCACAAATAGAAACCCAGCTGAAAATGGATCATGGTCTGAAATGTGACAGCTCAAACTACAAAAGAGAAAACAGGATCAAGTCTCTGTGACCCTCCCTGTGAGGTAACAGTCTATAGAGATACTGAAAACATAGATGACAAAACAAATTGGACTTACCCAAATTAAAAAGTTTCTCCTTTAAAAATATACTTGGTAGATGCTGTGGAATGGGAAAACTTAATGAAACATACATCTGATAACAGAAATATATATCCAGAATATATAAAGAGCTCTTGCAATTCAATAAGAAGGAGATAATTTTAAAAGGGGGGAAAGGTTTGAATAGGCATGTGTCCCAACAAGATACCTGAATGGCCAATAGGTACATGACCAAGAAGCATGTGAAAATCTGCTCAACATTGTAAGTCTCTGGGGAGAACCACAGTGAGGTCCTACTGCACACCTACTGGCATGACTAGAGTCACAGTGACAGGTGGTGGCATGTGTTGAGGGGGAAGTGGTGAAACTGGACACCAGATGCACTGCTGGTGGGAACGTAAAGTGGCCCAGCCTCTTTCAACAACAGCCCGATGGTTTCTTAAAATGCTAAACATTAAATTACCGCACAGCCCAGCAATTCTACTTCTAGATATATCCCCGAGAGATGAAGCATTTGTCTGTGTTAAAAAGTCTGTACACACATGCTCCCTGAGCTATTACTTATAATAGCCCCAAAGTAGAAGGATCCCAAGTGCCCATTAGCCAAGGAATGTGCAGAGCAAGTAGTCTGTGCACACAACTGGGCAGCACAGCATAAGAAGGAAGACGTGTGATGTCAGAGTGTGGATGTGCAACGTCCCCAACAGGCTCTTGTGTTGGAACACTTGAACCTCAGCTTGGTGACTGTTTTTTTGCAGCCTTGGAACCTTTGGGAACAGGGACCTAGATAAAGAAGGGGGTTGCTGTGGGGTGGGCTTTTATACCCCAGTTTTAACGCTGGCCCAACATTTCCCTGTTTCCTGGTGTGCAAAGCCTTGAGCAAGCAGTTCCTGCTGCCACTGTCACAGCTGTCCCTACCTCCATGCCTATGTCTCATCAAATAAGCTTTTCCTGCTGTAAATTGCCAGGGATGGTCCTTGTTCTAAGTCTTATCAGGTATTGGGTCACAGCAGTGAGAAAAGCAGCACATGTGGCTACATGCCCCATTCTAGACACGACTAAGGGAAAGAAATCAGACACACAAGGTGACATATTACACAGTTCCATCTATGTGAAATGGCTGAAAGGCAAGTTTATATAGAGAAGGTCTTAGGTAGGGTTTCTATTGCTGTGATGAAACATCATGACGAAAAGTGTTGGGGAGGAAAGGTTTATTTGGCTTACACTTCCACGTTGTAGGTCATGACTGAAGGAAGTCAGGACAGGAACTCGAACAGGACAGGAACCTGGAGCAGGAGCTGATGCAGAGTCCATGGAGGAGTGCTGCTTACTAGCTTGCTCCTCGTGGCTTGATCAGCCTGCTTACTTATGGAACCCAGGGCCACCAGCCCTAGGGAAGACACTGCCCACAATCAGTAATTAAGAAAATGCCCATAGAGACATATCTTATGGAGGCATTTTCTCAATTAAGATTCCCTATTTTCAGATAATTCTAGCTTGTGCTAAGTGATATGGAACTAGCCAGCACATAGGATACAGTTACAGTCTTGGAATTGAATATGGGAGTGGCCATAGGCAAGCATGGGTTGGTTCCTTTAGGGGTTTGTGAGTTAGACTGTGGAAAGGAGTAAGTCACAACCCTAAATTATTGAGTTACATACATAGATTTTCTGATTCCTAAAGTATACTTCATTAAAACTTAAAAACAAATACATCAATGCGTGACAATAGATGGGATGCTTCACTGTCCACTGAGTTCAGGGAGAAGGTGCAACTTTTTTCAGCAAGAAAACAGTGAGGATGGATGCAAGGCCTGCTAATGTCTTCCCTGAGCAGGGTCCCGGCTTCTGAAGGTGGTGGGTCTCTTCTGCTCGAGCAAACATGTTTGGTGCTTTGGTCACAGGACATGCACCAAAAAGCACCCTGTAAATAGCTCTGTATATTTGGGGTCTCCTCATGCCTTGTGGTAAAGCGGGTGATCACATCCATCCTCAGAGCCCACTACACTGAGGGCCACACACGGGAGGGATCCATGTCCGAGTTAAATCCCTTGAGGTTTAATTGAGCCAGGGAAGTATTAGTGACACACTGTCATGGCGGCTTCTTGAGGAGTCAGTAAAGTGGGAGATAGAAAAGAGGAGGAGAGGAAGGACATGGTGTGGGAGGAACAAGAAAAGGCAGGTGAGGATGGAATGGAATACATGGAGGGGTCAGGCAGGCGTTAAAGCAGAAGTGGAAAGAGAAGAAAGATCAGCACATGGCCTCGTGATGACAAAGATGCCACAAAGGCTCACATCAGCAAGCCTTTGCCACGTGCCAGGGCCAGGCATGACCCTGCACGGGACCCGAGTTGACCGTCTTCACACCCTCAGCGGAAAGCTGGCATTGTTAGTATTGCATATGAGGGAGCTGGCCTCAGGAGGTTAAGGGATTTGTGGAGATCACCGAGCAAATGTTAGCATCTGCTTTTAGCTTTACGTGCTCCTGGGGGGGGGGGGGGGGAAACCACTTTATATCTGGAGATGAATGCAGTGATGGCTGGGTCCCTGGCTTGACCTTTGAGCTTATGAGGAACTCAGACTTAGCCAGCCATATCCTTTGACCAGGTGACACAGTTCAATCCCCTTCGTCTGTCTCTGCGTCAGGGTACCTCTGTGGATCCCACAGGGCTGGAAGCTTGCTAGAGGCTGTTCTTCCCAGAGACCTGCTGAAGGGCCTGTTCCTGCTTCTGCATACTGTTTAAATACCTCCCCCTACCCTTGACTGAAATAGTAGATTAAATTTGCTTATGTGCCTGGAGGACAGTATGGGGTGTGGTTTTTCACAGCTGGCCACAAAATGTGGTGAAAGCTCTACCTCCCCGCCTCTCACAGGCAAAGAAAGTCTCTGCTCTTACTGTGATGAGGCCCTTCTGTGTTGTTGTTCTCGTGAAGCTGTTCTCTTGAGAGCCACGGATGTAAACCCAGGGATTTGAGAGCCTCAGTGGCCCTGATGAGAGCACTTTCCCCAAGGCCATAAGCATTACAGGGAAAACTTGTGTTTTCGAGAGGCCAGGAAGTCAATGGAAGCTTAGAGCTCTGCCCCCAACATCCCTGACACTTGGGCCTTGATTGAGTCTCTTTGGTTCCTGTGTCTGTCCTGGATGGTTCTCTGTTGTCACTAGGGGTGAGATGGCCTTGGGTGTGGCCTGCACTGGGAAAGGCTGTGGGATTCGAAAGCTGGCAATGGCATCCCTGGCATCGGCTGCACTGATAAGAAAGGAAACCCATTGTGCTCAGAGTCTCAGGCCCCACACACTGCCTTTGCCCTTGGGTCCCTGGCCCTGGTGCTTGTGAGTTTCCATCTGAATCAGCATCTGGGAAGTAGCTCACAGGTGTGGCAGCCAGGCAGTGTTCCAATGTGCAGGTGGCAGGCAGCAAGGAACCCCTGCAGGCTGGAGGTGGGGGGCGGTGCCACGAGGGGGCGGGGCTGTGACAGCCTTCCATCGATTTCGATCTTGGATATGGAAGCCTTGTGAAGTTACATGCTGAAAGTCTGTACTAGGGTGCTCCAGACCACCAGGTCACACCTCTCTCTGTCTATTTCACATCTCTCTGTTATATGCTAGCTTTCTTAGCATGCGTTGATTGTACAGAGTAAGGGACTTCCGTATAATATTTCCATACACACATTCAATGCACTTTGATCTATTCACCCCTTCTATTCCTCCTCCTAGACCTCTTCTTCTTGCTCATTTCACATACCTAGCCTTTAGTTCTCCGCGCAACAGCTAGCCTGCTTTGGTATCTTGGGTGTTGGGAACAGTGCAGCTATGGACATGGGTGTGCAGGTCTCTCTCTGATAACGCCGACTTGGATTCTTTGTGGTACATTCCCGGAAGAGATACTGCTAGCTATACGGACATTCTATTTGTGGCTTTTTTGAGCCTTCACAGTGGCTGCACTCACATTTCCACCAGCACTTAGTGAGGCTTCCCTTACTTGCATACTCTCCAGCAGAGATGTTTGTTTGTTTGTTTGTTTTTTTTTTTTTGGTTTTTTCAAGGCATTGGCTTGTGTAGCCATGGGCAGTGACAAGTCTCAGATTGGTAGGTGGGCAGCAGTCTGGCCATTCAGGTAAGAAGTCATGTTGGAGACTCAAGTGTAAAGGCTGCAGGCCAGGCCGGCTGCCTGTGGGAATTCCGAGGTGCTGAGTGCAGCAGGCAGTGCTATGTGCCCTAGAGTTCAGACTGTTTAGTACCAGAAACTCTGGGATAACGGAATTAAATAGGGGACACCTACCTATAAGGGAGCTGGAGGGAGGGAGCAGGGTGCTGGGCCTGGGGTCACGTGGATTAGGTTGAAGTTAAGCTCAGTCACGCCCTACCTGAGAATATTCGGTGATGCATCTTAACTTTTCTGAGTCTCTCTTATCTGCAAATCCCACAGGGCTAGGGCTGTCGATCTTGGGAATTTTGTGATGGCAAAACCTGTGTAAAGTTCATCTGGAGCATGCTGTGTGCCTATGTGTTCCCCACTATTAGCATTTAAAAATTACATTTACCTAGTATGTGTACGTGTGTGAGCATGTGTGGCATAGCATGAACCTGGAAGTCAAATACAACTTGTGGGAGTTGGTTCCTTTCTTCTACGCTGTGGGGGTGGATCTGGGTATTAAACTCAGGGCTTTACACTTGGCAGCAAGGGCCTTTACCGGCTGTACCATGTTGCTGGCCTGTACCTGTTATCGTCTTAAACCAAACTGCCACACTATCCCATTTCTTGGGAAAAAGATACCAGGGACTCACTTTCTTCTGAAAGTTGTAGTCATAAAATCAAAGACCAGAAGGTCTGGACAGATCGATTAGCAGTTAAGAGAACGTACTGCTCTGGCAGAGAACCAGGCTTAGGCTCTTAGTATCCACATGACTGCTCACAGCCACATGTAGCTCCAGTTCCAGAGGGTCTGGCCTTCAAGGAGTTTAAAACACTTTTGGTGTACTAAACCTCATGTAAGTGTATATATGTAAATTTTTTAAAAAGTCAAAATCATATTTATTGGAAAACTAAGGAAGTTTTGTTTGTTTGTTTTTGTTTTGTGTGTCCCTGGCTGGCCTAGAACCCAGAGATCAAATTTTGCCCTCGCCCACCCCTACAAGTGTTGGGATTAAAAGTGTGTAGCTATCATGCCCAGCAAGAGTTTGTTTGTTTGTTTTTGAAATGCTGAAGGTTGAACCCAAAGCCGCTCACATGCCAGGCAAACACTACCACTGAACTACACAGCTCCATGTAGTTAAGGATTACTTTAAGCAGATGATGTTATATTTCTTTATAAAAAGCTGAAAGCATCAGTAAAAAGACTTCTAGAATTAATAATGGCACCAACATATAAACATTTATAAAAGAAATTCATAAAAACCAAGCTTTTGGCTCCTTATCTATGTTAGAGCATAAACGCTGGAGGGAGGGACACGGAGGATGTTCCTGTGATCATAAGCATTTTTGAACTTCAGTATCGTGCATGTGTTGTGATATTGGGCTGCCTTAAACTGGATTCTTTGGATGTGTTAGTTAGGGTTTCTATTGCTGTGAAGAGATGCCATGAGCATGGAAACTCTTCCAAAGGAAAACATTTGATTGGGGCTGGCGTACAGTTTAGAGGTTTAGTTTATTATCATCATGGCGGGAAGCATGGCGGTGTGCAGCAGACATGGCGCTGGAGGAGGAGCTGAGAGTTCTACATCTGGATCCACAGGCAGCAGGAACAAAGACTGACATTGGGCCTGGCTTGAGCATTCAAAACCACAAAACCCACCTCAGTGACACACTTCCTCCCACAAGGCCACACCTCCTAATAGTGCCACTGCCTGCTGACCAAGCATTCAAATCTATGAGCCCATGGGGGCTGTTTCTATTCAACGCACCGCATAGGATAAACCTTACCTAGTCTGGTATTATTTTTGTATGTTACGTAACTTAGTTTGCCATACTTTTCAAGCATTTGTGTATCTTATCCTTAAAAAATGATTTATTCATTGTTATGTGTATGAGCATTTGTCTGCATATATGTCGGTGCACTTTTGTGTGCAGTACCACAGAGGCCAGAACATGACATCAAGTTCCCTGGAACTAGAACTTCAGACAGGTGTGAGGCACAGTATGGGTGCTGAGAGCTGAACCTGGATCCTCTGCAAGAGCAGCCAGTGCCCTTAAGTGCTGATCCATCTCTCCAGCTCCCACCTTGTCTTTTAATGTGCTTTTTAGGGTGTTAGGTTTCAATATTGAGGTTATAAGTCTCCTCTCCTGGGGCCTTTTTTCATTCCTTCCAAGACCTAGACTTCTTCCTTCCTTTACCTGAACCCCATGTAATGTGGGGTTTAGTCATTGTCCACATGCTCCATATGCTTCCACATGCTCCACATGCTCCCACATACTTCCCATGCTTCCACATGCTCCCACATACTTCCACATGCTCCTACATGCTCCCACATGCTCCCACATACTTCCCATGCTTCCACATGCTCCCACATGCTCCCACATGCTCCCACATGCTCCACATGCTCCCACATGCTCCCACATGCTTCCCATGCTCCCACATGCTCCACATGCTCCCACATGCTTCCCATACTCCCACATGCTCCACATGCTTCCACATACTCTACATGCTTCCACATGCTTCCACATGCTCTCACATGCTCCACATGCTCCAGGTGCTTCCATGTACTTCCACATGCTTCCATGTGCTCCACATGCTTCCCCATGCTTCCACATACTCCCACATGCTCCCACATGCTTCATAGCCTCCCCAGTGCACACAGGACCCACCATTTGTAGGTCCTCTGTACACGGGCAGGTAAAGAACCAGGCAGAATGGTGAAACAAAAGAGTTGGAGATGATGAAGTGATATTTTTAACAGACCTTTTGACTCTGAGCCTGTTACGGAGACACTTGTACATCTGTGTTTATTGCTGCACGATTTATGATGAGTAAGGAGTGGAGCCAGCCTAGGTGTCTGTAAACAGATAACTAGATAAAGAAATTCTATTCTGCTGTGAAGAAAAATGATACTCTGACATCCACAAGCAACTGCACGCTGGAGGACATCACACAGTTTCCTAGGATTTTGCGATTGGTTTTCTCTTTTCCTTTCTAATAATAAACTTAAGGCCACGCAGACACTTCTTATCTGGTGTCAGAAGCCTTCCCACACAAGCCTAGAACTAGGGTGCTGGAAGGCACTGCCAGATTCTATCACTATGAGGCCCTGGGAGAAGTGACAAGGCCACAGAAAGACCCGCCATGTTCCCTGTTGCTGGATCGTTTGCTCTGTCAGTTTGTCTTCAACTGCAGGCTTCCTGGCTGCAGTTGCCTAGTCTCAAGGCCCTTGCTGTCCACATGAAGCCAGGATCCAGGGTATCTCCTGTTGTACATTTTCTGCCAGTTTATTTCTGTACACAAGGCCCTGCCTAGGAAAGGCCTGGCAGGAGTGGAGCTGGGCAGGCTCAGGCCCTTTCTCCCACCTGGAAACCAAGGCAAGGAAGATTCTAGGTAAGGTAGGGAGTGTGATTGTTGCCAGGGCCCATAATAAAGATCCTGCACATGTCCTTGGTAGAGACCATCTTCCTGTAAGAACTCAGGGAGAAGCCTAGTACCGAGAGCAACAGAGCAGCTTTTGCAGACGGTATCGTGTCTTCCCCGTCCTATATATGTAAAAAAACCCAAAAAAACCAAAAAACAAAAAAACCTTAAAACATCCATCGGACTGAGCAAACAGATTGTGTTGATACATTCCAGGGATTTCGCTTCACAGACTCAGATTTAAAAATTTTCCCAACGTGCTCAAGGAGGCTACGTAAACTCTGGGAAAGGACTTGGTGATAAAACACACATGCTAATCCAGAAAAGGCAACGTTTCTCCGCCTTTGTTTCTTTGATGTGTTATTTCAGGATATATTCTTATTTAGATTAGGTAACTACTCACTCTTTTAGGTGGGTGTGTTGACAGACGGGAGGGCTAACACCTGTGTTTTGTTTCCTATCTCTCTTAGGCGGGGCAAGAAGAACAGCATTATTCTGAGGACACAGCTATCTGTGAGGGTCCATGCCTGCATTGGTGAGTGGTGTCTGAGTCAGGCATACTTGCTGTCTCCCCACAGTGATCATGTGTGATAAACAATGGCACAGTTAGGAGCTGTAATTGCCGTTACACACTATCTGCTTGGGCTAGCCCTCATGGGTTTCTGGAATGTTGGGAAAGCTGTTTTGATTGTGACTAGAGCTTGAGATAAGACAGTTTGAGGTCACCGGTGGAGATCTTTCTAGAAGTTGTGAGGTTCTTTCTGGGTTATCACCAGTAAAGGCCTCGACTGAGCAGAAGTGATCCTTCATATGGCTTGTTGAAGCTTGGTTTTGGGGAATTGGAGCCTGAGACCCCAGGTGTGGTGAGGTGGTTGGGAGGGAATATTGGGTCAGTGGAGAATTGGGACGCTTAGTGTGGCCTGAAAGGGTGTGTCAGATACTGTTCATGCTGCTGTGATGAAACACCTGACAAAAAGCAACTTCGGGGTGCAGAGGTAATTTTGGCTTACGGTTTGAGGAACACAGTCCTTATCGGCAGGGAAGGCATCCCAGCATGAGTGTGAGGCAGCTGTCACCTTGCAGCCGTGGTCAGGAAGCAGAGGGAGCTGAGTGCCTGTGCTCAGCTGGCTTTCCCCTTTTTATTGAGCCTGGACCCTGGTGTGTGGGATTACATCACCCACAGTCAGGGTAAGTCTTTCCCTCTTGGTTAAATCTCTCTGGAAACAGCTTCACAAACACATGTACCCAGATTTACATTTCACTGTAGATTCCAAGGCAAGTCAACATGAAAGCCAAGATTGGCTGTCACAGGGCTAAGTGGGCCAAGGTACTTGTGGCTCCAAATGGCTTTCCTGTGGTCACTGGGGGTGGGGACACTGGGCCATTTCTTCCCTCACTGGTTCATGGGGTTGCTGGGAAGAAATAGATTATATATGCCAAGTGGATAATAGATTCCTCCTAATACTGGGCCAAGGGGAAGCAAGAATTTAAAGTCATAAAAGGAAAGAAAACAAAGTTCATTCTGTGCATGGATACAGACCAAATTTTGTTTTTATTTATTATTTGCTGTGGTCTTCAGGCCACCTGCAATTAGGGGAACGCTAGTCATGTACCAGGATCAAAAGATTTGTGGATGGACTGGAAGAAAAGCCTTCTGGTCCCTTCTCGTTCCTGATGCACGAGGGCACATCTAGTCCCTGAGAGGAATCCATGTCATTTTACTTTGGTGTGAAATGCTGGGAGTGGTGGCAAGTGTTAACTTTTGTATTCCCCTAAAGCATAAACGATTGTGCAGGTGACTCAAAACCTCCAGGGACTTAAGGATATCGTAGGATGGATTGTAATATTTTTGGAAACCTGGGTAGGTCTGTGGGATCTGTGGGTAACATTGACCGTCTAATCTATAGCTGTTGTCAGTGAGTGTGCTAAATACACGGAAACTATGTTACATCAAATCATTTCTTTTCACATGCGTGAAGTGTGTCTACTAAGAAAAGTCCTGTGACCCATCACTCTGTGTAAACTTCTCCCAGCTCTCATCCCAAATCAAGAACAGGCTCAAACCCACGCCATGTTTAAGTTCCACTTACATGTATAAGTGGGATGTAGCTGACCCCACAGGAAGCTTGGGGCATAAGTATGAACAGGAAGGCAATGAAAGTGGACTTTCACTATGGCGGTCTGGCTCCAAATCTGAAAGCGCTAAGTCCTTTTTAGAAAATGTGTGGGCAAGGCGTTCAGCTCAGTTGGCAATGTGCCTGTCTCGCACGCAGAAGAGCCTGGGACTGATCTTCACCATCGCAGAAGCTGAGTAGGGTGATGCACACCTTTACTCCCAGTGCTGGGGAGGTGGGAACAGGGGCATTGGAAGTGAGTTGTTTCTGGATGCTTAGAAAGTCCACAGCCAGCATGAAATACATGAGGTCTTTGCTATAAACAAGCAAATGCATTCATTTGCAGTGTGTGTGTGTGTGTGTGTGTGTGTGTGTGTGTGTGTGTATCAATATTTTAACCACAAAACTTTCCTAAGTAGCTTTTGTGTTGTTGGCATCTTATTGTTAAGTCTTCTCTACAATTGGTGTAGAATATGTGCTTTTCCACAGTGTGCTGATCCTCAGTAGCCAGCTTAACCCATGTGGTGCATGACTAGGACATCTCTACTCTAATGCCTGAGAGTTTAGCCAGTTACTGGTGTGTGTGTGTGTGTGTGTGTGTGTGTGTGTGTGTGTGAGTGTGTGTGTGTTTTCTCAACCTTCCTTATGCCAATTTGCCTTGGTTATTGGAAGCATGTAATTTGATGAAATAGTACCTAAATATTTGATCAACTGATTGTGGATATAAAAAGTCATGGCTTTGTAAATTCAGTGACTGTTTTGGAAAAGAACCAAAATTACTCATTACCAAAACATTGAAGTCAAGTGTGTTCTGATGGCAAAGGACATTGGAAACACTTAGGTGGGTTCCAGTGTTCACAAATGGCTTCAGCTTTTGCTTGACTTCAAGGGAACTGAACTATGAAGCCATAGACCATGCTGTCAGAATGTGTCATGCCTGAAGACCCATGGGAAGTTCCATGGACCATCCCTCAGATGTCTGTATCTCTGCATAGGGAAGAAATGGTACCCAACCACCAGAATGTGAGGTGTACATGCATGACTTTGAAAGGATTTTCTGCTTTCATTGTCTACAGCATCAGTTGCTAAAGGCCTCAGAGGGTTTGGATGTATAAACTAATGCCCGGGAGAACAGGTTTCCTTTGCATCAAAAACCATCCTGCTGGGTCCATTTTCTTCTTTGGGCAAGATCTGCAGTAGCTTCATTCAGATACCACCTGAGTATACTGTTCAGTTATGCATGGAAAGTGGAATGCGTGCACTGTGCTTTTGAAGTGTCTTTCCACTGTGACATATGCTTTTCCTTTGCAAGGGGGCAGCATTGGGTGGCATTTCTTTGTTGTAACAATAAAATAGTTTAACGCAAAACAAAGCAAAGCAACGAACTAAAGCTGGAGCAGCCTCCAGCTGAAATGACAAAGGAAAACAAGACAAGGAGGAAAGAAAACCTTTCTTGTCAGTGGAGTCCTGGTTTCTTCTCAAGATCATTTCTACTCATGGCTATGTGAGAAAGAGGTTCATGCCCAAAGATATGGGATGCACTTGTGGCCAGAGGTTCAGCATGGCATGCAGTACCCTGAAAGCCTTGCTTTGTACCCATGGTGGTACCGAAGGGACCCATGATGAGCTCTTGTCCCAGGGGTCTATCCAGCAAGTCCATGTTTCCCTCACCTCAGCCCTCTTCCCTTGCACTCCTGCTTTTATAGAGTTTAAAGTCCAGGGCAAGTGCTGAGGAATTGGAGGTGACATGTGTTTGGAATTGTCCAGCACTAGCCTTGGAAGCCTGTACCCGTGAGGATAAGTGTGAAACACAGCCTTTAAGGTTGGCAGCTCAGCAGCTCTCACAAAAGCCAAAGGCCACAGGGGCTCTGCTTTGATGGTCCCAGCTCATCTCTGAGACAGGTGTGTGTGTGTGTGTGTGCGCGCACGTGTGTCTCTCTGTGTGTGTCTGTGTGATTAGAATTGGCTATAGAGAAGCCCCAAGCTTTTGTACCCTTATGCTCCTCCACGCTGTGACTTTTTTTTCATGGGTTTTAGTGTGAAAACCTGATGTACTAGTGCAAACAATGTAGAGCTTGCCTTCTTAACTCAGCGTCCATCCCCAAAGCGACAAAAGCACTGATGTTTCTGTCTTCAGCGTGAACTTACAGATCTAAATTTTTTTAAAAAAGAGAAATCTCTGATCAGCAGGAGAAGTCTGCATTTTATGAGGTTAGTAAGAAAAAAAAAATCTTTTTAATCCTGCCAGAGATCTTATTTCAGCCCCAGAAAAGTGTTCCAAGGAACTGGCTCTGATGAAAGAGCTGCACGAGGCACAGTATGAAGCCAAAGAAGTGCAGGGTCAGGTTGGAGTCTAGGATGTCAGAGAAGAAAACATGGCTAGCCGTCATGGCGCATACCTTTATTCTCAGCACTTGGGAGGCAGAGGCAGGTAGGTCTTTTTGAGTTTGAGGACAGCCTGGTCAACATAGTAAATTCCAGGACCGGCTACATACTGAGTTCCTGTCGCAAAAACAAAAACGAAACAAAATGAACACACACACACACACACAAAACAAAAACAAAACTAAGGAAAAAAATGTGAAAATTGTGTGACCCTGTGATGGTTGAGCTCACCCACCAACTTGGCTGAGTTTAGAATCCTCTGGAAGACGCACCCAGAGTGTCTATGAAGATGTTTCCAGAAAGCGTTAACTGAAGAGGAAAGATTGGTTCTGACTGCGAGTGCGGCCATCCCATGGGCATTTGGAAGGGGGCAAAAGAAAAGTGGAGAAAGTTGGATGAGTGCTAGAATTCTCATCCTTGCCTCCTGGCCTGGTGAGGTGTGAACAGGCAGCTGGTCCATCTACAGAGCCACCACCTGCAGCCATGCCTGTCTCACTGTGGTGGGCTGTATCTCATCAAAACATGAGCAGAAGTAAACTTTCCTCTTTTAATTTGCTTTTTATTTGGTCACAGCACTGACAACAACTGGTACAGAGCCTTAAGTTGATATGGATTTTCTGTTGCTTACCTTTTTGCTTGGCTTTGAAACTTTGTTTCTCACTCTTCTCAAGTTGAGCTTCTCCTTCCTTTAAGAAAAGCCAACTCTGGTCCAGAAGGCCCATGCTTACAAATGTCCAGCACCCAGTTGGAAGGGTCGCATAACATTCAGCTGAAGATGCGGAAGGACCATTTAGGCTTGTAGCTGCAATAGAACAGCTTGGCACAAGGTAGTCAGTGCCACTTCCCCATAGTCTTTGTCACAGGGAGGTTGGGGTGTGGACATGGAGAACTGTGAAGAAGCTGGCAAGCTGCCTGAAATGACCGATGTCACACCATCCAGAAAGTCCAGTTGTAGGCGTTAAGAAAACACTTAAACAAAAGAACATGAGAAAAGTATGCTTCATCCACAGATGGAGAGAAGTAGTTGGTTTCCTGCAGTGGAGGCACCAGCAACGTGAGTTGTCCGTGTACAGAGTGCGAAGAATTTTCTTCTTCAGGCTAAGCCATGAAGCTGTGTACATCACGTACTAGTACTGTGACAGTAGTAAGCTGAGGGTACCTGTGTGTGTGTGTGTGTCTGTCTGTCTGTCTGTAGGTCAGAGAACAACCTTTTGTGTTCCTCAGGTGTCATCTACCACATTTTGTTTTGTTATGTTTTGAGATGGGTGTGCCCTCACCGGCCTGGACCGCACCTGCTAGACTAGGCTGTCTAGGAGCAAAGAGCCCAGGCTAATGGCTGTCACAGTTCTAGGATGATAAGTGTGTGCTACCAAGCCTAACACTTTTGAAAAATGAGTTCTGGGGTGCTAGAGAGATAGCCTAGTGGTTAAGAGCACTTGCTTTTATGGACAACCAGGGTTTATTTTCCAACACCCACATGACAGTGCACAAGCATCTGTGGTTCCAGTGCCGGGGGATCTGTCATCCTCTTCTGGCCTCTGTGGGTACCAGGCATGCACGTGTTGCATATACATACATGTAGACAAAACACTTGGACACATAAAATAGATAAATACTTAAAAATGAGTTTTTAGCTTTCACCCATGGCCTCCTGTTTGCAAGGCAAGCCCCCTTTACCAACAGAGCTATCTCTCCAGCCCCTGCATGCGCTCTTAATGGGAACAGAGGCCAGATCAGCACTTGCGAAAGGAGGTTTGAGTGTGTGTTACAGAATGGCAGCTGGAACTCAGGAAAGGCATAGGTTTTGCCCAGTATCCAAACCTTCTGTAACAGCTGTATTCAAAGCACAGGGCAGAGCTGTCATGCATGGCTGCCAGTCCCCAACCCCCCTCAGCCTTAGTTCACAATCCTGTTCACCTTCCTTAAGCCCTTTGTCCCCCCTGTACTTTTAACTGCGTTGGCACAATTCTCCCTCCTCTCCCCTCTTTTCCTCCGCAGTCCTTGCTGAGTTTTCAACTAAGGCCCAGTAGCTCCAGGGGAAAGCTAACCCTCTCAGCTTCCTTTTCCAGCATTGCCTTTGGTGAGCGACAGGGGGGACACAAGGATTTGGAACACGTTAAAACACGTGACTTATATTCCTTCTTGTCTCTGTGTGTGGTTTGAAATGTCCCTTCAAAGTAGGGGCTGTCATCAGGGAACAGTAAATAAACAAACAGCAAAACAAACCAACACTCATGGGTCTGTGTTAGTTAAGGAGGAGGAGGAGACACTGCCGTGAGTGCTAAGACACTAGGTCTGGCCACTTGGGTGCTATCAGACCCATGCAAGTGCTGCTAGTCCCTGACATGGACACCGATGTGACTGAGAAACCAAGCCAGTTAGCTGTTCCCAGGCCAGGAAGACCAGCATGCCCCTAGCCATTTGGTCACTTTGCCTCTCTGTCCACCATTGTGTCCTCTGGGTCTGCGCTTTGTCTAGCTGACCACGTGCCACCTCCACATAGTGGTACCTATGCACGGAATTCTTGGGTTTGGTGAGGCCCTTCCTTGCGTTTCACTCCTGGATGCCACAGTGACCAACCTTGGGTTCAGGCACAGAGGGCTACACTTCCTGTTTCTGTCTGTAGGTGCCAGGATGCCAGGCTTCCCTAGAACCTTGGATCCTTCAACCTTTGATTTCATCATAGGGATTTGCTGTCCTGCTAGCCACTGCCTTCAGCACAAAGAGATGGGGGTGTGGGGGAGGCTGGGTTTGGAAGCCAGAGTCACTGCTGCAGTAAGAAACCTTTGGGTCTCGGTGACTTTTATTTTAAGCCTCTTCCTTTTCATACTCCATCAGGCCTGTGACCCAGTTTTGCCTGCAGCTCTGTTTTCTATGTTAAAAACAAGCTCTGTGGGTTAATCAGATAAGCACCTCACACCATCTGTTTTCTATCAGTCTGTCACAGGTCCTAGGTGGCAGACCCCACAGAATGTCCACGCATCTAGTGGCTCACTGGGGTGGGGGAGGACCGCCTTAGATGGTCACCCTCGCCACTCTGCAGGGTTGCCACCTCTCTAAGATGCCTTGCTGTCAGGCTTTGTTGCTATATGGGCCCAATTACTCATAAGTCCATCTTCTACTGAAAGGAAGAGTGGAAAAACCCAGGAAGACCATGACACACACCTGTCACCAGGCTCAGCCACTGCACGAGCGGCTGATGTTAAGATGCAGGGGACCATGCAGGCTGTTGCCCATCTTTCCCCAAATTTTGAGAGCTTGTGATGCTTCGATCGTGAGTGAGTGCACAACAGAAATACAAAGAGAGGCTCAAGAATTCACTTGATGGTTTGCTCCCACCCCTGCAGAATACAGGAAGGAATAAAGACAGGATGTACTGTGAGCCCGAGAACCTTCCAATATGGCTGGGTCAGCTGTGGGAAGGGAAATACAGATGTGAACACACATGAATTAAGATTTCTGGGACAATTTTGTTTCATGTTATGCTCAACTCTCCTCTACGATTTTAACCTACCTACCACATCCCTAGGACTTAGTTTCTTTTTATCATTAATGATCTTAAGGTATAAGATTAAGGTCTTAGCATGTGCACTTCACTTTGGAACCATTACTAATTTGCTTGCTTTGTACTGGCCCAGAGGCTATGTCTTACATGGGCACTTAAAAAGGAACGCAAATTTTGGCAGAAAGAACTGATTTGAGTAATTTGGTAGGGATACCTGCGGCTAGAATTACAAAGGATGTGTTGGTAGTGTACACCACAGGCTGGAAGTTAGGCTGCAAAATGCAGCCAGCTAGCAAACCATTCAGTGATGTCCAGGAAGCCAACCCTGGTCGGATTATCGCTGTGCTTTGGGGTGATTTCTATTGCATTTGAAGTGTTCCCATCATGTGTCTGGCCACTGTGCAGAGCAGTGTAAGCTCCGGCGACCACCTCTCTGTGCCCACAGCTGTTTCCACGGACAGAGAGATTCATTTCTGCCAGAGGACAGTCAGAGTCGCTGTTGGGAAATAGAGCGCTTTGTCTCTTTACTAGACATTTTGATACGGAGAAGACACTGGTGGTCAGAAGGAGGGTGGATGTCCCATCATGCCTTGCTTCTCAAAGGCGGCCTCCTGAGGATTAGGTTCACAGTCATGTCTTGTTCATGTGACAGACTTGGTGACAGTCTCGGGAAAAGGGGTCTTGGAAGATCGTGGGAACATTTTTGCCCATTTAAAAATATATTTTATTAATTTATTCTTATTACATCTCAATGGTTATCCCATTCCTTGTAGCCTCCCATTCCTTCCTCCCTCCCATTTTCCTCTACTCCCCTCCTCTATGACTGTGACTGAGGGGGACCTCCTCCCCCCCGTATATGCTCATAGGGTATCAAGTCTGTTCTTGGTAACCTGCTATCCTTTCTCTGAGCGCCACCAGGCCTCCCCATCTAGGAGACATACATGGTCAAACATGGGGCACCAGAGTTCGTGTGAAAGTCAGACCTCACTCTCCACTCAACTGTGGAGAATGTTCTGTCCATTGGCTAGATCTGGGTAGGGTTTTGCCCATTTTTATTGTATTAGAAATATCTAATGGGACATATTTAAACTTGTGCACCCCGCCCCCCACCCCAAGCAAAACCAGATAAAACTAGGTAAAACAGAGGACTGATTCAGGGTTTAATTTAAAGGGGGAAAAAGAAAATTGATGTTGGAACATTTGTTATCCATCCTTTCAGGTGCAATAACCAGAGTATTTGGGTGGGAGAACGATGGAGGGAGTTGGAAAGAGTTTATTGATTATCATGTTATCACAATAGAAGAAAGGCCTATAATTTATCATTTGTATTTATAAATGAAGAGTCAGGGCAGCACTACCTTGAATGAGGCTGGTCTGTTGATTTCTCAGTTCTCCCTAGCTGTGGTAGAGGAATGCTGGTCTCCCTCTACTGTGGGAGGAATGCTGGTCCAGCGCTTTGTGGACCAACGGGGCAAGTGCCTGATGTGTGGTGGAATGGATGTTTTTGGAGACTCCCTCCACTCTCCTGTCCCTGTAGGTTCTTTGACAAGCTTATACCTACCTTAAGGTGCTGCGTGGCCTGAGATAGGGCTCACATAGGCATGAGTGGATGAAGGCACAAAATGCAAACCTTCCCCTGAGTGGTGTCACTTGGGATGGTAACTGAAATGAGCCTGGAGATGTAGGTCTGAGGTTCTCGTCTGGAAGTAGAGTCAGCATCCTGGTGAATCCCAAAAGGCTCCCTGCTGTGGAGGTGAAGGCCAGGGCATCTCTCAGCATCCAAATCCAGGCGGGGCTGCTACCATTGTGCAGCCTCTATGTTCACGCTTAGCACATGTTACTTGGTTCATCCTCCTGACACGTTACTCTTGTATTCCAGAAGGAGGGAGATTCGAGGAGCTTCAGGTGCTCCCTTAGGGACTCAGAGTGAGACTGAAGGCGCTATTCAAAGCCACATCTGTCTAGCCGCTGACTGGAAATGCCTGGCTTTGATATAGGCGATTCACTTAAAAAAAAAAAAAAAAACAGATTATCTTTTTTTTTTTTTTTTTCAAACAGAAGTAGAAAGAGAAATTTCCACTAAGCATTTAATGTTTCTTCTTCCTGACGGGCACTGAGCAAAAGGCACTCAGCAGCTGTCACCCATGGCCTGTAACACAGAGCGTGACTTGTGAACAGGAATCACAGCTCCCATTTAGGAGATGAGGATGTTATCCACTTAGTGGTCCTGATACCCAGCCAAGGTCTCTTACTGCACAATGCTGTGTCAGCCTCAGCTTTGCTTCCTCACACCCTTGACCAAGAACTACCCGTACTTCCGGCCTCTGGCTGAGCCCTTGACTAGCCCAGCTCTTGTAGGATGAGAGAGTCCAGGCCCTGATATCAGACTGGGCCCTGAGAAACCACATGACCTTGGGCAGGTGACCTTACTTGTCAAAGGGAATGGTGTTTCATGTCAGAATTGGGAAGATTAGATAAGCATTTTGTTGACACCAGAGCCATGAAAGCAGTCACCTTGAATATGGATTTGAGGACTCAGAGAATGGGCAGAAGAGACCAGACCAGAGTTTAGGCCCTAGACCTCTGTGTGTCCAGGAGGGTGACGACTCTAACCCTGGCATGTCTCTCCACTTAATGTCGCAGTAAAGTTAAATGGCCCTGGTGCTTCCCACAGCTGCTGATAAATGCCCTCAAGCAGTGTGTGTGTGTGTGTGTGTACACTCTAAGCAATGTTCCCTGTCATACACCAAGCATTGGGCACATGTGGCAGGTGTCATCACAAAGTAGTCTTGTTTTCTGTGGCTTTATGGATTGTTTGAATTGTCTACAGTTGTTAGAAAAACATAGTGGCCAATGCCTGTAATCTCATCACTTGGGAGACAGAGACAGGAGGATTGCTATGAGTTTGAGGACAGAGTCTAGTCTGGTATACATAGCAGATTAAAGGGCAGCCTGAGCTACACAGTCATAAAACACCACAACACAATTGTTAGAGCAAAGTTGGATTGCATGGATGCAACAGTTCTCATGTTAAGAGTGCCTCCCAGAGGCAGAACTGACTTACACAAGATGCTTAGCTTGTCCCTATTCAGAGGTGTGTTAATTGTGAAACCGGGGCATGACATTGTGCCTCCTGTCTAGGAAATCCTAGCAATGCCCCATTCCTGTGTTAGAGGCACATCTTCACACTACCTTTTCCTGATTGACTTATTTTGACTATAGGTTGATAAGAACCCATTGAAAATTTATGTGTTACGGAATGGAGTTGCCTGGTACCCTGGGCATGGTCCGGGCTGTAGAGGATGAGCTGAGCAGGCATTTTTCTCGCCTAGGCTTAGGCTTAGATGCTTCCAGAAAGCAGTGGAGAGGGCCATGGAGTGCTTTGCACTTCATCAGGAAGTCATAAAGCCAATTACCAGCCCATTAGAGACTTGGAAAAGAAGTTGTCCTGGTGAGCAATTCCCAGGCACCTCCCCACCCCCTTTCTCTCTCTCTCTGTGTGTGTCTATGTGCATGCTTGTGCACACATGTGCTGTATATATCAGAAGAATTTGGAAGACCTAGAATCAAGGTAGGCATGTCACATGAGATGGCCCGAGCATGCCCACAGCTGTTCACACGAGGCTTCTGCAGGCCAAGCCGCTGGGTGTACCAGCCTGGGACTGGTACTGAGTACAACCTGGCCTAGGGTTGTAGGTGTGGCCCTTCCTCCTCTTGGCTCTTCTCCAAGATTTGTAAGTCAGTCTTTTTCTAAGATCTGACTTGAGGCCCGGTCCTTGTCAGGACTCGTAGGGGCTCCTGGCTGTGGTGTCTGGCATAGGACAGGTTGGGAACAGAGGGTTCCCAGATCAGCACGTTAGTGAGCCAGGCAAAGGACACTGATATTGGCCTTGTGGGGAAGGGCTTTTGATGTAAGCTCCAGGGGAAGCGGTGCCAGAATCCAGGATTAAATATTTAAAACGGTTTTGGAGAAGTCTAGAGGGAAATGGGGTAGAGGACCAAGAGGGTAGTTTGATAGGAAAGCAGGAAGGGTTGTTTTAGGAAGAAGGGGTCAGCAAGAAAGGAGGTGAAGGGGGGAAGTTGTGAACAACTCCAACAAATTAATGATGTGGGGGCTGAAGAGATGGCTTGTGGGTTAAGCGTGAGTACTGTTCTGCCGGGTACCCCAGCATGCACTTTAGGAGGCTCACAGCCACCTGTAACTTGAGATCTGATGGCCCTAGCCTCTGAGGGCACCTCATGTGCACATGCACATGTGTAAACATAGCTAGAATCAATAATACAAATAAAAATTAAAAGTGTGGACTGATATATGTGAAATGTCACAGTGAAACCCGTTGTTTCTATGGCAACTAAGAGTTAATAGAATGGGCAAAAATAAGACATGCTAGTTTTGTTTTTTTTTTTTTAATGGTAATCCTCCTTTGGCATTTTTCTTTCTTCCTCTCTTCCTTCTTTCTTCTTCCCTCCTTTCCTCTCTCTAGCCTGTCCTTCACTTTTATTTGCTGTGCTAAGTATAGAAGTGAGGGCCTCACACATGGTAGACAAGCGCTCAGCCACTGAGCTATATCCTCAGTCTTTTTTATACTTTTGGAGCTGGGCCCCATTAAGTAGTTCAGGCTGGCCTTGAACTCATTCTATAGCATTGGTGGGCCTTGAACTTCTAGCCTCATCAGTAACTGAGATGACTGGCCTGGGCAACCATATTTTTCTCCTTTTAAAAATGTGTGTGTATGTGGGTGTGTGTTTGGTGTATGTGTGTGTGTGTGTATGTATGGTGTGTGTGTGTGTGTGTGTCTATGGTGTATGTGTGTATGTGTTTGGTGTATGTGTGTGTTTGTGTGTGTATGGTGTGTGTGTGTGTGTGTTTGGTGTATGTGTGTGTATGTATGGTGTGTGTGTATGTTTGGTGTGTGTGTGTATGTGTGTGTGTCTAGGTGTGTGCGTATGAATGTGGGTACAGGCTTGCTATGATGCTTGTGTGGATGTTAGAACACCCTGGCGTGTTGGTCCTCACCTTCCACCTTCTGTTTGAGAGAGCGCCATCTTTTGTTGTTCTGCCCCTGGGCTGCCTGACAAGTGAGATCCTTTGTCTTCTCGTTTTTTGCTGTGAGAGTCCTGGGGTTACAGATGCATGCTACTGCCTCCTGTTTTATATGAGTTCTGGGGGTTAACTGAGGTCCTCAGGCTTGAGGCAAGCATTTACCTCCTGCACTATCTTCCAGTGATGTTTTTATTTCTTAAGAGAAATGGTGTAGGATCGAGAGCCCACTGGGTAACAACAACAAAAGGGCTGCTTGTTTCTTGGGGGATGGACAGTAGTGGAGGGTGTCACCTGACCTGTAAGGCTCTTGTAGTTGAGGGGAGAGAGTGTAACAGTTTCCCCAGAAATGGGGGACTGACTGGTCAAGAGGGAATGCTGTAAGAAGAGCCAGGTGAATAGCCTGGCTTCTATGAGCCCTGCAGAATTTTTGTTAATGGAAGCTTGGGTTCCATTCTTGTCAAGATTATGGGCACCTTAAAACCCATCACTATTGGCTGTGCTTCTGGAACGTGAGGCATTTCCAGACTTCTGACAGGATAACTGCATGGTTATCAAATGCCTACTGAATACAACCATGATTGTTATTCTTTCCTGGGGTCCTGAGTTTTTGGACACACCCTTTCTGTATAGATGATATGGCATGGGGTTCGTTTTCCTCTGCTGTGGCCTCTGTCCTAGCTTGAAGACAGGAGATGGATCTCTCTCAGCTGTTTAGGAGGATGTTGGGGAGTCTCTCTACACCCCCTCTTCTTTACTCCTGCCTAGTGAAAGCTGGTGGACATGGGAGAAGGCAGTGTGACTCCTTTAGTGATACTCCTATTCCAAGGGCTTTCAACTTCTGCTTTGCCATGGGCTGGAGACCAGCCCCTGTGGTGGTGTGCACCTTGGGAGCCCCTCAGATGAAAGTGAAACAAAGCCCCTTCTATCTCTCTGGTTTTTCATGTGGGTCAGAGCTCATGAAGAAAAAGAGCAGAATCCCCCGTGACCCCAGGACCTCTTCAGAGGTTCCTTGGTATAGGTAGACTGATATAGGGCTTGGAAATGGGGTATTTTAGACTGAGCTCTGCTGCAGTGGATCTGCCACTGACTGCGCGGTCTGCCAGATAGAAGTGTGTGTGCGTGTGTGCATGCACAGGACAGAAGTTTTTTCCTCTTTCCTCCTCTCTCAGTGTCTCTGATTGAAGAAGTATTGTTTCACCAAGCTGAGCAAAAACTGGAGGTGCCCTGAGTCTTGTTTTTTTCAAGGCCAGAATAATTGAGATCAAAGAGAGGGAGTGAGTTTTTAAATAAAATGTGATGTCATCCACGTGCATAGTGTGATACCAGTGTGGCACTTGCTGTTCTGGGAACACAGCATGCCCATCCTAGCTCTCACACACTGCTCTCACCTGGGAGCACAACATAGTCTTGCAAGCATATTCCTTACCGAGCTGAGAAAGAGGCTGTTTTGAGGTGAGCCTGGTACAGCTAACCTGCTTTAGAAGGGCATCCTACCTGGGTGGCCTCTGATCTCAGGCTCAGCCGACTGCTTCCAACCTGAGTGGCTGCCAGCAGCCTGAGCTTAGCACACTGTGTTAATTTTGTCGCTGTGATAACATACAGTGAAAAAAAGCCAAGGGAGGGATTGTTTTGGCTCAAGACTTGAGAGGGAGCAGTTTGTCATCGCGGTTCATGACTGTTGCACCAGGAACATCAGGCTGCTTGTTTATATCTTGGAGGATCTAGAAACAGAGAGACCAGACTGGAACCTGGGTTGGTCTATAGCCCACGAGGCTTACCACCTGCTGTCTCGGTTTTCTTTTCAGACAGACCCAATGGTGGCCGACAAGGGCTCACAGCCTCCTACAACAGCGCCACCAGCTGGAACCCAAGTGTTCAAGCTCACGCTCACGTAGAGGGACATTTTACATTCATAGCACACCATGGTGTGACACTGGATAGCCCATGATATTTGGAGAGGGAAGTAGGGGTAATTTATTTAGAATACATCTCAGTTGTTAGCCCCTCACTTATATCTTCCCATTTCCCCCTCCCTCCCTCTTTCATCCTATTCCTCCCCTCCCCCAGGTCTGTGACAGAAGGGGACTTCCTCCTCCACCATATGATCACAGCCTATTAGGTCTTATCCTGGTAGCCTGCTTACCCTTCCTCTGAGTGCCACCAGGTCACCCCCACCAAGGGAAAGTGGTCAAATGGGGCCACCAGACTTCATGTCAGAGTCAGTTCCCACTCTTCACACAACTGTGGAAAATGTGATGTCCATTGGCTAGATCTGGATAGGGGTTCTAGGTTTATTGCATACCTTGTCCTTGGTTGGTACAGTAGTTTGAGCAGAGCCCTCTGGGTCCAGATCTGCCAGCCTTAATGGTCTTCTGGTAGGTTTCTAGGATCCTCTGGATCCTTCTATTTCCTCATTCTTCCTTACCTCTCTTACCTGGAGTCCCAATAGGAAGTCACAGTATTTATCCCAATCTAAAACTTCGGGACCTGGAGTAAGCACAGAGTAAGGATTGTGGGAAAATTGGTGACCATCTTTGGGGGGCAATAATGCACGAATCAGTAATGGGTAACTTACAAATGACACCATCTTGGAGAGAGAAGGAGCTCACTTGTCTGGCCAGGAGATGACACTGTCTTGTCTTCTTTGCCCATAACCCAGAAATACACCATGAATGCTCACCAGGAGGTATGCGATGGCAAGTTAGGAGTTGAAGGCCAGAGAGCCTGGGGACTCAAACTGTAGTCAAGATTGTTCTGTTTGTGTGTCCTTCTTTGAGCATAAGAACAAGTTTCATAGGATGCTGCCTTCCAGCACTGGGAGGGATGCGTGTGGCTATCTGGTGCAGATGTACCGTATCCTGAGGCTGAGAGACACCATATAGGAAGATAGTAGGGGTACCCAAGGCTTGAGTACAAAGTGTTCTCACTTTTGTTGACAGCCTTGGACTAGGTATTGTTGGCCTATATCTAGAAAAATGCCAGGATTCCTACATTCTCAGAGATGCCCGTGGTACCTAAAATTTATGTGTGATACCTGTCGAGGTCAGGTAATCCTTGTCCATAGAAACTTCCTTCACAGTGGCAAGAGCATCCCTATAGCAGATGCTGTGGACAGTAGCAGACAGACTCAGCTCTCAGAGATTAGACATGTTGAAGGCCCTCAGCTACAGTGAGTGACATCTCAGAAAAGGTCTTTGGAAGCCAGAGCTTCGCAACCAGATACACCCATGTTACCCCTGCTTCTCAGCAGGTCTGTGAATCGCCTTGCGCAGCTCCTCTGCAGAGTTGGCAGTGAGCTGTTCTGTGTTCCTTACAGGATGGGCTTGGAAGCCTGGGTTACACGAGGGCACATGCTTACCCCTCATCTCCTCTTGTGTTTCTAAGGCCACCTGGGTCCATGGATTTGTGTGTGTGCTAGCTTCTTGATCAACACTTGGGGTTTTAGGTCTGGCTTATCATCTCTTCCACAATGAGGTGGGACATGGGATGTGCTTGTCATAGGTCTCTCCCCTCCCCTGTCTGTCTCTCTTTCCCTCCCTCCCTGCCCCTCCCCCCATATGTCTGTCTGTAAAGTGGGCTCACTGCATAGGAGGTCTGGCTGTTCTGCCTGTGGCAGTGGTCCCATCTATAGAAGGTGAATTCTGGACGATTGGAGCTGGCCTGTCTAGTTTCTGCCCTGGATCTGCCACTTGGGCTTTGTGTCCTTGAGTAGGTTACTTCTCTGTCTCTATTTTCTTTCTGTAAAATGAGACAATTAGGGTTATTGGGGGGGGAGGAGGAGTGTTTCAGCTACTTTTCTCATTGCTGTGACAAAGTATCTGATAAAGGCTGCTTAAGGATAGACTGACTGAGCGTCACTGTTTGAGGGTACCGTCTGTATGGTGGGGAATTCATGGCAGTAGGCCCATGAGACATCTGGTCACATTGCATCCACCTACAGGAAGCAGAAAGGGATGGATGTTGGCACTCAAGAGCCTTTTCCCTCTTCATTCAATCTAAGAGCCCAGCCCACGGGAAGATGCCACTCATGTAGGGTGAGTCTTCCCATCTTGGTTAACTCAATCAAGAAGCTCCTTGGCTGACATGTCCAAAGCATTGTCTTCTAGGTGATTCTAGGCCTTGTCAAGTTGATACTGTTAACCACCACAGGGGGTTAAAGGACTAAATCCCAGGATGGTGCCCAGTGTTACATAAACACTGGCTGTGGAGTAGCTATTATTGGCTCCTTGGCATAACCAAGGCACATGGCAGGTCTTAATACATCTAAATGAATAATAAGAGTAGCAGAGTTTGGGATTATAGCGAAAGCCAAGCCAAAACGTGAGAGCACGGAGTCCTCTTCCCTTTCTTCCCGAGATGCTCTTGGGTTTCCCCGAAGTGCTGATAAAATGTAATGGCCAAAGGCGAACGTTGTCTATTAAAAACAGCCTCCCTGAGCAGACAGAGGAAAGACAGGTTCTCTGACCTCATGGCTCTGAACCTTATGTTGCTGTCTTCTTTATGCATTAGTCCCACAGGGGCCCAACCAGCATGGTGGCATGAGGGCAGAGCTGTGCTGCAGCAGGCAGGGCACCCATGTCTTCTTTCATTGCTTTTTCTGGGCTTGTCTGGGTTTCCGCTCACAGCTTATTCATGCCTCGCCATGGAGCAGATTATTTTTCCTCTGGCTACCGTGATGGCAGACGGGAAGGGTGGTTTTTAATGAATTACTGTTTTCCTTCGGAGATTAAGCTTTCATTATAAATATAATTGCTGACACACAGCCTTCTGGCGCTTACTTATCATTTGCCAGTTAGGATAATGGATTAAAGAAGTCTCCTGGAAAGTGACATGGACAACGTTAAGCCTGTAAGTCAGTGTGGAGCACTGGTGGATGAAGTGCTGTGGCCAACTGGAAGCAACATGTCCCAAGTTGGCCCGCAGTGTGCTTGGCCTAAGAGTTCTGAAAATATTCATGACCTTTGAGGAAGAGATTAAAATTAGTAGACAGAGATGCTGCAGCCAATCTTGTGACGTGTCATTTCACGGCGTCTGCCATGCCTGCCACATGCTTCTGGGATGGCTGTGGGGTAGAAGCTTGTGCCTCTTAATTTTAGAGTAAAATAATTGAGTGTAAGATTGAAAACATTGGGGCTGGAGAGATGGCTCAGTGGTTAAGAGCACTGCCTGCTCTTCCAAAGGACCCAGGTTCAATTCCCAGCACCCACATGGCAGCTCACAACTGTCTGTCACTCCAAGATCTGACACCTTCACACCAACACACATAAATTAAAATTAAATAAAATTTTAAAAAAATTAAAAAAAAAGATTGAAAACATTTGTGATGGGTTTGAAACTGGGGATGGGTGTTATAATGTTTGCGTTACCCCCTTTTTTTTTACCCCCTCCTCCTCATCTCTGTGTGAGTGTCATATACACACATATCCGTGTTCATGTCTAAGTGTGGGTGCATACATACCAGGATGTGAGTGTGGAGGTCAGAGGACATCCTTATCTGTTGCCTTCCAAGGGTTTCTTCTTTAGATTCCCGACTGGCTAGCCTATAGAATTCGAGGAATGTCTCTGTGTCCTTTTGTCATCTTGTCACATGAGGGCTGGGATTATAGATGTGTGTTAGCGTGCCCAGCTATATGTGAGGTATAGGTATTCAAATTCAGATGCTCATACTTGCCTCACACATGCTTAATACCCACTGAGCATCTCACCACCCCTCCATCACTTGCTTAGGGGCCATTATCTTTTGGGCACTTCTCTATTTTGGGTTTTTACCCTCACCATGCTAGAGTTTCCCCACCTTGGCACTATGGACCACTTCACCATGGGGCCAGCCCCTGTTGTGAAGCCTGTTCTGTGCATTGCAGGATGTTTTCAGCATTTGACCTCCACTCACAGGAAGCTGGGAACAATGCCCCAGTTATGAATACCTCCAGACACTGCGGAATGTCCCCAAGAAAGCTCAGGGCCAAACTAACATGATGCCTGTGCTCTTCACAGCCGTGCTGTCTGTTCTGATGGACCTGCTCAATTGTGACACTGCGGGGAGACCTGTGGTGTTCCTCCTGATACTCCAGCTGTGAGAGGAATACTATGCCTATCTCAAAATACAAGCAGGGAAGAAAGTGAGCCTGGCTCTAAGTCACCTAGGAAAAGGAACCTTTTGTCTGGAGCCACAGGCTTAACTTTAGACAGCATCTAAGAAGCCTATTCCAGAGATGATATTAAGATCCCAAACTTCAGAGAAGTCTGGGTTTGGGTCCCCTACATGAGGGCAGGAGTGACTCCATCTGTACCCACAGCCTGAGGACTATGGAAAAACACATGCTGGGAAGGGACTTTGGTGGCGAGTGACTTCGGGGAAGTTGAATTTATGAGCCTAACACAGAGGGGCTAAGAGAGCAACTAGAGAAAAGAGATGGTATAAGCATGAGCAGATAAACCCAAGCACATGAGCAGGGATCAGCACTGGAGCATCCCTGGGATGGGGTGGGGTACACGAGGAAGGGATCCAGCAGCATGCAGAAGGCCTGGGATTTTTTAAGCCATTCAACCTTGGAGGATGCGTTCTGCCTCACAGACTTACTCTAAGGTACAAATAAGATAGATGTTTGTGACCCTAACATTTGGGACATTGAGACAGGGCTCAAAGATCACTCCACAGAGCGAATGAGATCCTTTCTCAGAAAAGTAAAAACAAAACTAAAACCTAGGGGTGCCTAAAGGAAGGCTACTTATTAAAGTCTTTGTGTGTAGTGTCTGTAATCAGACAATGCCATTTTCATAGTGCCAAGTAGAACATGAAGGATTGTTGGAATCAGACAGAATCCGAGGAGGGAGGTATGTAATAGGGTTATTGCTCAAGGAAGAATATTTCAGGATGAATTGGATGAGAAGGAGCTAAGAGAAAGAAGTAGGAGGTCAGGGGTGTGGCCTAGTTTTCCAGCCTTACTGGCAGAGCTTTGTGGTAGGAGGGGCTTTGAGGGAGGAAGCTGAACTTGGCTTGGTTTCCATGACTCCTTGATCCCCAATATGAGAGCAAGTGCTGCCTCCTGTTAAAATGAACCCAGACAGCACATTAGACACACCCCTATCAATCACAAGACGTTTCTAAGGATTAAAAAAAAAAAAAAAAAAAAAAGCCAGGTGTGGTGGCACATGCCTTTAATCTAAGCACTCGGGAGGCAGAGGCAGGCAGATATCTGTGAGTTTGAGGCCCGCCTGGTCTACAAAGAGAGTTCCAAGGCAGCTAGGGCTGTTATTCAGAGAACCTGTCTTAAAAAACAAACAAACAAACAAACAAACAAACAAAAAACACCAAAAAACCAAACCAACCAACCAAACAAAACAAAAACAACAACAACAACAACAAAAAACAAAAAGGAATAGACATGACCAGATGTTTGGGTAAGTCATCAGTCACAGGTCATTTGATCATTAACACCAACTTTCCTGGTACCCAGGTTGCCCAGGGAAACCACTGGGTTGTGTTCCAAGTGTTTCTTATGTTTGAGGAGGAATCCCTTGAGAAAGGTATAAGGGAAGAAACTGGATTTTGGAGGGTAGCAGGGGAGGACTCTGAATATTATTTAAGTTATTTTATAAATGTAGAACATATCTTGAAGTATAGGTTTTTGCTTGTCTGTTTTTTGAGGGATGGCTCTGTGTAGCCTTGGCTGTCCTGGAACTCACTCTGGAGAGCAGCCTCAAACTCACAGAGATATACCTGCCTCTGCCTTCTGAGTGTTGGGGTTAAAGGCGTGTACCCTTCCCCCACTAAAGCATAGGCTTTTAAAACCTACTCCAATTTTGTTAAAATAGGTCTTTCTTTTTTTGAATTTGTGGATTTTTTTTTTAGTCTTTTAAGAATTGCCATGTTATTGGATCAGGATATAAATGAACAGAATAAGAACAAAAAGAAGTACAAAGAATCTATTAAATAAAGATTTGTTCTTTGGAAAGATAAGCTCATCTGACAGTCCCTTAGCTAAATTAAGCAAAAGAAAGAGAAGACCCAAAGCAATATTCGACTAGAGATGAAAATAAAATGTTATAAAGGCACCAGGAAGGCCAGCAGATCATGGGGACATACATTAAAGCTTTGATTTTACTACATTAAAAGATCTAAAAGAAATGGATCAATTTCTAGATGCATGTGACCAGCCAAAATTAGACCATAGTGAGACAAATAATTTAAACACATCTATGATGAGCAATGAGACTGAAGTAGTGAAACAAATTCCCAACAACAACAAATCCCAAACCTAGGTCTGGATGGATTCAAGGCAGAATTCTTCAAAGAAGAATACGTATCAACACTTTACAATTGAAATTGAATTGGATGCTCCCAAACTCCTTTCACTGTGCCGATATCACCCTGATGCCCAAACCAGATAAAAATACAGCATCATCAACAACAACAACAAAAATATTGTAGACAAATATCTCATGAGCACAGACACAAAAATTCTCAGTGAAACACTTGCAAATCAAATTCAAGGTCACATAAAACCTGGCATTTTATTAAACTAATGTAAGATGGAGGCATCTTTTAAAAATCTCAGTGCTTGCCATAGACCATGACTGTGGACTTCAAGCTTTCTGAAGCTCAGCTGGACCCATGGACTATGGCAGTCTTGAGTCTGGTCTTCTGTGCGGTCTGGAATGCCAGGATACAGATGTACTTCCGTGATGCACATTGAGGCTAAATTCTGCAGGCAGCCAAGCTCATACTTTGAAGAGTTCTGAGGGTTGCTCCTGAGAGCCATATACGCATCTAATGGACCAAACACACATGCCTACTAGCTCACCTCCATCTGCCGTGGGCTCGGGTAAGTGTTCTTATGCAAGCATAACTTAATGGGCTTTCCCGGACAGTGACCAGTTGAGCAAGAAGTGAAAAGCTGGAAATTAAAAAATTTGCATAGGCAAGTTGGCCTAGAATTTATTGTGTAGCCATTGATGACCTTGAACTTTTGCCCCTCTTCCTTCCACATTCCAAGTAGGGAGAGTTTAGATATACCACATGTAAGAGATGCTGGGGCTCCAACCTAGGACTCGGTGCAGGCCAGGCAAACACTTTACCATCTGACTTATGTTCCCAATCCCTGGCTTGGATTTTGATTAAAAACAAAACAAACAAACAAACAAACACACAAAAAAACAAACAAACAAAAAAAAAAAAAAGGAGGGGGGCGGTGCTCAACATCTTTTTTCCCCAAAGACAATGAAAGTCGATTCTGTATTTTAATATTTTTTATTTATATTCCTTGATATTTTGTAAAATAACTCGCTCTGTTTATATAGGGGAATTCACATTGAAAATGGTTTTGGACTTACAATTAAACTATAATTTTATTATTTTGAAGCATTTCTTTTCAATACAACGATTTGAAGACAAAAAGACTCAGAGGACCAAGTCAAGAGTCTGTCACCTGTCCCTGGCCTTGCCACCTGCTGACTGGTGTCACTGGATTCTGGAGTTGGTCTGTACAAGAGAGGGCAGCTATGTGCACATGCACAGACAATCACAGGGTGTTCCCTGTGATGATACAGTGAATTCCTCAAGTTATTTCCTCTCAAATCCATCAAATGGTAGTGGATTGATGATTCAGAGGCTCCATAAACTTTGAACGGATGCCTGAAGGCAGCTGACATACTTTGCTGTAGAGTATTTATGCTGGCACAGGAAAAAAGCCAGGCGGAGGAAACCTCAGGGTTTTCAACCAGTATGGTGGGGGATAACTATAAATCTTTGAGAAGATGGGGTCGGGGAGTGGGCTGAGTTCAGCTTTGGGCATGTTGAATTTAATGTGTGAAGAAGCATGCTGCTGGGTTAGATGGTACTGGATGCTTACAAGAAGGGAGAATCGGTGATGAGTGTGGGGTTCTTATGATGCTACAACAGATGGGTGTGCACACAGACGGATCCTGGCAGGGAGGAGACAGGAGAGTGCTGTAGGGGACAAAGGGGAAGATAAGAATGAGAACTAGAAATGCTTTGTAAAGGATGTGCACTATTTTTTTTTCCAATTTACTTCAAACATATTTATTCACATGATAAAAATGTATGCACTTTAATGTATACATTTAGATTACCATTAAAACTGGGTAATAAACTGTGAACATTACAAAATATATGGAAATAGAAGTAAGATTATCTTATGTTTTTCTTTTCTTTCTTTCTTTTTTTAAAACTTTTTATTATTAATTTATTCTTGTTACATCTCAATGGTTATCCCATCCCTTGTGTCCTCCCATTCTTCCCTCCCTCCCCTTTTCCCCTTATTCCCCTCCCCTATGACTGTTCCTGAGGGGGATTACCTCCCCCTGTATATGCTCATAGGGTATCAAGTCTCTTCTCGGTAACCTGCTGTCCTTCCTCTGAGTGCCACCAGGTCTCCCCCTCCAGGGGACATGGTCAAATGTGAGGCACCAGAGTACGTGAGAAAGTCAGATCCCACTCTCCACTCAACTGTGGAGACTGTTCTGACCATTGGCTAGATCTGGGTAGGGGTTTAAAGTTTACTGCCTGTATTGTCCTTGGCTGGTGCCTTAGTTTGAGCGGGACCCCTGGGCCCAAATCTGTCTATCATAATGTTCTACTTGTAGGTTTCTAGGACCCTCTGGATCCTTCTACTTTGCCATTCTCCCATGCTTCTCTCATCTAGAGTCCCAATAGGATGTCCTCCCCTCTGTCCCAGTTTCCTGGTAAGTGAAGGCTTTCATGGGACATGCCCCTTGGGCTAGTATGCAGATATAAGTGAGTATATACCATTTAAGTCTTTCTGCTTCTGGGTTAACTCACTCATTATGATCATTTCTAGCTCAATCCATTTATCCACAAATTTCTGGAATTCCTTGTTTTTAATAACTGAGTAGTATTCCATAGTGTATATGTACCACAGTTTCTTTATCCATTCTTCTACTGAGGGACACTTAGGCTGTTTCCATGATCTGGCTATTATGAATAAGGCTGCTATGAACATGGTTGAGCAAATTTTCTTGTTGTGTGCTGGAGCATCTTCTGGGTATATTCCAAGGAGTGGAATAGCTGGGTCTTGAGGAAGCCCTATTCCCATTTTTCTAAAGTAGCACCAGATAGATTTCCAAAGTGGCTGTACTAGTTTGCATTCCCACCAGCAATGAAGGAGTGTTCCTCTCTCCCCACATCCTCGCCAGCATGTGGTATCACTTGAGTTTCTGATCTTAGCCATTCTGATGGAATCTCAGAGTTGTTTTGATTTGCATTTTCCTGATGACTAAGGAGGTTGAGCATTTCTTTAAGTGTTTCTCAGCCATTTGATATTCCTCTGTTGAGAATTCTCTGTTTAGTTCCAAGCCCCATTTCTCAATTGGGTTATTTGGTTTGGTGGTGTTTAGCTTCTTGAGTTCTTTATATATTTTGGATATTAGACCTTTGTCAGATGTAGGGTTGGTGAAGATCTTTTCCCAGTCTGTAGGTTGTCGCTTTGTTCTCTTGACAGTGTCTCCAGCCTTACAGAAGCTTCTCAGCCTCATGAGGTCCCATTTATTAATTGTTGACATTAAGGCCTGGGCTGTTGGTGTTCTGTTGAGGAAGTTGTCTCCTGTGCCAATATGTTCCAGGCTCTTCCCCACTTTTTCTTCTAAGTGACTTAGTGTCTCTGGTTTTATGTTGAGGTCTTTAATCCACTTGGATTTGAGTTTTGTTCAAGGTGACAAATATGGGTCCAGTTGCATTTTTTTACACATAGACCTCCAGTTAGACCAGCACCATTTGTTGAAGATGCTATCCTTTTTCCATTGAATGGATTTGGCGTCTTTGTCAAAAATCAAGTGACCATATGTGTGTGGATTCATATCTGGGTCTTCGATTTGATTCCACTGATCAACCAGCCTGTTGCTGGATGTGCACTATTTTTTAAAGAGAAAAATTCTATTTTTTTAATATTTTGTGTATATGTGCACACAAGTGTGTGTGTGTGTGTGTGTGTGTGTATCCTAGATGACAACTCAGTCTTGACAGTGAGTACCTTTACACCCTGATCTATCTCGCTTGCCTGAAAATTAAAAACAAAATGGAAAAAACTTTAAAGATAAGTCTCAGTTCATTAGGCTACCTTCATTAAATAAGTAGGGGTGGGGGGAAAGACGATAGTAAAACTCTTACTGTGTTTGATGAAGAATCTGGAACATTCTTCCTGCAGAGGGTCCAAGTACAGCTAGCTCTTCTCTGTATTGTTTTGCAAATTGGCCACTGATTCCAGAGACTTGGATCTCTAGTTTTCTTTTGAGCAGGCTTCACAGGGCTGGTTCTTTTGGTTTTTGTTTGTTTGTTTGTTTTTGTTTTTTGTTTTTAACTTGCTGGTATCTAATACCTGCTGGACTCTCCTGTCTCCACACAAAACTCCATGTAGGAAGAGCCATGGATACATTAGCATTAGGAAAGCTGAAAAGTAATGACTTAGGACGAGTTGATAAAGAGATGCCACCCAAGACTGGCTTGAGCTCAGTCAGAAAGGTGCTTGCATACAACCATGAGGACCCAGGTTCAATCCTTAGAACCACCTAAAAGCACCTGGTGAGTTGGCATTACTTCTAATCCCAGCACTGGGGAGGTGGAGTCAGGTGAATCCCCAGGGCTCTCTGGCCAGCCAGCTTAGCCTATTTGGTGGATTCCAGGCCAGTGAGAGACCCTTTTTCAAACAACCACAAAAGTAAAGCGAATGGCTCTAGAAGATGTTGTCCTCTTTGTGCACCCAAACACAGATGCACTCATGCACACATAATAGGTTGTGCTTTTGTTCATTATGTGGTGAGAAAGCTTAAGTAAGGAGAAGGCTTGGCTTTTTCCCCCTTTACTTTCAAGACAATTTTTATTTCATTGTAAACTTAGGAATCTAAAGATACCTTATGCATTTGGGTTAATTGCACACCCCCTAGGTGAGCCTAGATTTGGAGAGGTTAGATCCCCTAAGCTTATACAGTCTGCATTGTGACTCATATGTACTTACATACCTTGATTTGGCCTAGGCCAGCTATGAGTACCTTGCACCCATGCATGCTAATTTATTCATAATATAAAGAAAAGGACAGTTGTGGGGGTTGACCAGATGGCTCAGTGGGAAAGGGTAGGGTTTTTTGTTTTTTGTTTTTTTAGAGTTTCATCAGCATTTAAAGTTGTGAGCTTCATTGTGGTGCTTTTCACATTGGCACATCATTTTGCTTTCTTCTCTGTCCCCTTCCCCAATGCTCTCCTCCATCTCCACTGACCCTTGTTTGCTGCCTCTGATACTGTCAACATATTTCATGTGCAGAAACTTCCCCTTTTTGCTTCCTGTATCTTTATAGTGTCATCTGTTCCTGTATTTTGTATTCCTTCTCATTTTATCATTTGCTTTATTTCATATTCAAATGATCCACCATGTAATGTCTCAGTTTTCCTAATTCTAACCTCCAGTCCTTTCTGGTAACATCCTTCTGTACCCTTATCACACCCAGAACAGACCACTGACTTAGATGTGCCTTTTAAGGGTGCGTTTATTGTCTGTGGGGTATGTGCTATTTAACTATTTACTCCCCCTTTTCTTAGAGTGATGACTCTGCATGTGATTTGTCCCTAAAGCTTTTACATTGCAGTCATTTGGAGTCTGTGTGTGGGGAGACAGGGTCTTTTTTCATAGCCTAGTTTAGCCTGGAGCTCACTATATATCCTAGGCTGGCCTCCAACTCAAAGCAATCCTCCATTAGCCTCTGCAGTGCTGGGGTTACAGGCATGTACCCCATGAGCCTGCACTGCTCATTTTCACAGGACACCAGTTCCCCTGACCTTTCCGAAGGAGGCTTACCTCAGAGCTCCTGGTGTTTCATTGAGCTGCTCATCTTTTCTCTTAGTCACTAGAAACATGGTTCAGAAACATGGCTGACTGCCTTCTCATATTTCTGCCTCTCATTTTTTTTTGTATTATTATTCTTATCCTTCTCTACTCTTCAGCACTTTTTTCTGTTCCAAAAGTAAGCCATGAGTGTGTGGGGGGTGGGGTGGGGTGGGGGATGAGGGGATGACACTGTCCAGAGCCTTCAGTCTGTTCTCTGAGCCCAGGGCGGCTGGTTGGTGGTTGGTCAGTGCCCCTTCTCAGTTTCAGCTGTGGTTCCCAAGTTGGCCTATTTTGGGTTATGCTGCTCTCAGGTTGACTAGATGTCTTCAATTTCTCTGGACAGAGGATAATTCTGTGACTATCCTATGGCTATTGGTGGTTTGTCCTCACCCTCTTAAATTTTAGTGTTTGTGGAATGGATTCTCACCCACTGTATTTTCATGTTTGCTATTTTCTTTTAGATTTTTTTTTTTTTGAAACGGAGCATTTGTTTTTCTGTCTTGTTGCTTTGTTGAAAGTGGATTTTGGCAATTTAAAAATGATTTTAGACTCACATGAGGTAGTTGTAAGAAGCAGCCCAGAGGTCCTATTGCCTGCTACCTATCAGCTTTTGGTTTGTTTGTTTGTTTTTGTTTTTGTTTTTTTTTTTAAATAGGATTTTTTGTTCATTTTGGTTGTGTGTGTGTGTTCATTAATATGTGTGTCACTGCATCCGTGCGGAAGTCAGAAGAAAGCATTGGGGGTGTTGGTACTCATCTCCACCTTGTTTGGGGCATGGTCTCTATTTTGTTTGATGCTACTTCTGCCCAGCTATCTGGCCAGAGAGCTTCTGTGTGTTTTCCTTTTTTTTTTTTTTTTTTTCTCATCTTGCCATAAGAGCTCTGGGATTACAGATATGTGCTGTTTAGCCCAGTTTATAAGGGGTTCTGGGAATTCAAACTCACATTTGTTTTGCAAGGCCTTACCCACTGAGCTACCTCTCCAGCTCTGTGGAGAGTTTTGGAAAGATTAAAAAAAAATGTTGCCACCATTGCTCCCATCTTTGTAGAATTCCCCTCTTCTTGGTGATCTTCAAAAGAATATAACAGTCATCGCTTAGAGTTCAATTTCCCTTCACAGATAGTTCCCTCACCTTCACCTTTCCTCTGGTATAAAATGACCTGTAACTTTGCTCCAGGGCCGGGACAGAGGTTGCCCAGGGTGAGTGGGATGTGCTTCCTTCTCCCTTGCTACCCGTCATTTTTAGCAAATCCTTTCAGAGTTCAGGATGGTTGCCTGGGCTCAGCAGAGTGAAGGCTGGAGAAAGGCTTGTCCTGCCTTTCTCGGAAACTTCTTGGGAGTTCCCTCGCAGCACTCTAGCCTCCATCCGACTGGCCAGAGTTTCCTCAGGGAGCTGCAGGTTGTTGCTACGGAGTCATGGAAAAGACTGCACAGCCACCCAATGATAAACCCGGAGTTTTGATTCTCCTGGCAGGTGAAGGAGACTGCATAGTGAGGGCCTTGAAACGAGTGGGCTCTTCCTTTTGTGTGCTTGGACACTAGAAAATGAATAAACATGCAGGAAGTTAAAGGGCTATTTTTGGGTATGATTTTAATCTTAACATATTTTTCTGATTAAACTTGCTGCTCTACAAATGAAAACATCCCAGTGGCAGGAACTGAACACTGCAGGTACCTTGGGACCTCCAATATTCTGAAGGTAGAGGTGGTGAGAGGGAGGGTGGGCACTGCTATTTTCAGCAGTACTTTCTATGATAATGTCTTTCAAGGGTGATAATGACCCTGAACCCCTGAGATCATTCCTGTTTGGATTGTGTATTTGTGTGTGTGTGTGTGTGTGTGTGTGTGTGAAAGCCTATGTGAGTGCTTGTTAATATGTGCATAGGCACATGTATATATACATAAATGCACACACACATATATGTGTGTGTGTATATATATATATGTACACCAGAGGGCAATCTCAAGTGTCATCTTAAGAAATGACATCTCCCTCCTTTGAGGCGGGCCTGGAGTTCACTCACTGATTCTGCTCTGCTGTCTGGCCACTGAGCCCTAAGGGTCCTCTCGTCTCCACCTCTGGAATGCTGAGATCACAAGCAAGTGGTACTGCATGTTTCCCTTGGGTCTCCCTCCCTCAGGCTTGCGTCACAAGCACTCACTTTTGACAGGCCTTATGCCCTCAGCCACCAGGTAGATTTGAAGGTCTCACCAGCTTCCGTACCTTGTCTAGAGAGTGAGCACTCACCCCCTAAGCCTTTAAGCATATACAATGGTGAGGAGCGGGAGCCCTGCAGGACCTCTTTTCCTCTTCATACTGGGGCTAGAATGTCTTCGGGGAAGCCTTGCAGTTCAAGAATGTGCAGAACATGGTTCTGAGGTAGAAGAATTTCTATTGATTAGACTCTTACATGAAGTGTGAGCATCCATGGGTGGTCTATGATGATAGGGCAATGGGAACACACGCCCAGCTTTCTGTGGCCTTGTTACATGTATAGTCAATAGGCATAAGTGTGTTGAACTTTGTGCTTAAGATGTACGTAAGTAGGAGCTGCAGAGATGGCTGAGTGAGTAGGAGTGCTTAATGGTCAACCAGGAGGGTTAGAGTTCCGATGCCAGCACCTGTGTAACAAGCCAGATGTGTCATCAATGCCTGTAACTACAGCTCTGAGGGGTCTAGGCCCTCTTCTGGTCACTGTGTGCATGCATAGGCATGCGCACCCCCAAGTGCAGGCTTATACATTCACACAGAACTAAAATAAATCTCAAAAAGCTATGCAAAAATAAAAATGTCCACTGTAAATGGATGGCTTACTAAGTGTGTCCACGCTGTGTGTGGCCAGTCTTTAGAACCTTTCCGTCCGGCAAAGCTCAAGTTCCCGCTTCACTAGGCACCGGGGCCAGCTTCCTTTTCTTTCCTTCAGGCCTGACAGCACCATCCTGCTGTCTGTCGCCAAGAACTTGACTGCTTTGGATACCTTAGATGGATGAAACTGTTCAGCATGGTGCTTGTCTTTTGCCCTGTTATGGTGCTGGGGAATCCAACCCAGAGCTTCACGCCTGCAAGGCAAGCACTTTGCCCTAGCCCCCGTTTGCCTTTATAACACCCTCCATATCCGTTCACGTTGTGAACGGCAGGCTTTCTTTGGCTTCAAAGTCTGGATAAGTAGATAGAAATCGTGCTTTGTTTGTTGTTTGCCTGTAACTGACACTGGGGATGCTCCCATGCTGTGGTCATTGTGACTAATGCTGCTATGGGCATCAGTGTGTCTTTGATACCCTGCTTTGAATTATTTTGGCTATGTCCACTGAAGTCCTGTGGACAGTTACTAATAATTCTATTTTTAGCTTTGGAGGCGACAGCATTGTTCTTCTATAGTCATTATTCTATTTCTGCAGTCCTTACCGGTACTTAGCTGTTTTCGGTAGCTGTTCTAAGGGGTGTGAGGTAATACGTCATTGTGACTTTTATTTGAACTTCTGCCATTACGCTTTTGAATCCTTACCTGGTTGTCCCAAAATAAAGGGCCCCGAGGATACCCTGTATGGGATAAATGGATAGTGACATCATAGTTTTTAGGCTCTTGTGGAAATCTGGCTTCACCGAGCTCCTCTGTGCTTCTTAGATTGCTCAGCTCGCCTCTCTTCCTGAGGCTGAGCTGTGTGCTGTGGAAATTGAAAAGAGAAGTCGCTCTGCTGGAAGACGGGCCAGCACAAATTGTTTCCTAATAATATCTTTGGAAACGAGGAGAATCTTCTTTTATTTCCTTTTCAAAACGTCTCCTCATGGTTCACTTCAAAATGATTTGCTGTTTTTCGAAGGGCTAAAAATCAAAGCACTTAATTGGGAGAGATGCCAAGATTTGAACGATCAGACTTTCTCTTAAATTGAAATGCGGAATAACCAGTGTCTGGTGACACTTGAGGTACGGTTTGCTCAGGTTTTCATGCAGGAGAAACGAAGCCTGTTGGTCAGAAGTGTGCGGAGCCTTCAGGCAGAGATGGATCGTACCTTCTCAGGGAGACAACCTACCTTTCAAGCAAGTGGTCCTGCTCTTGTGTCCCCTCTTTGGCCTTTCGCCTGCTCACTACCTTTCTTGTTTTGTGTCAGCATTTTGAAAGACGCTTGGTGCAATCTTGCTTGTTTTTCAAGTTATTTGTCACGTCTCCCTTTAGCCACTTAAAAATGTGGCAAAATGTATATAAGGTAAAATTTATCATCTTATTTTAGGATTCAGTTGATTGGTATCAAACACATTAATATTGTATAACCATCTGCCTCCCATATCCAGATCTCATACTGCAAAACCAAACCTCCATACCCATTGAGCAGCTCTGCCTCCCCCCTGTCGACAGCTCGTGAAGACCCTTATTCTACTTTTTACATCTTTACAAACTTGGCTAGACTAGGTATTTCACACATGTAACTAGAATTATATAATGTTTGCCTTTTCATGGCTACCTTATTTCATTTGGGATAACATCCTCAAGGCTCCTTCCATATAACAGCAGGTGTCAGAATTCCCTACTTTTTAAGGGCCAACTCATAAAATCCCATCGTAGGTTTAGATATTTCTGTCCATAGGTCTCATGAATCATGCTGCTGTGAATGTAGGCAGTACACATTTAATATTTATTTTAGTTCTTTTGGATATACACTCAGGTGTGGAACTGCTGCATCTCCTGTGTGTGTGTGTGTGTGTGTGAATCTCTGTTGCCAACTTTAGCATTACCTAAGAGACAGGCTTGCTTGTGGGCATTATGTTGATTGGGATAATTGAAGTGAGAAGCTTTGCTTACTGTGGGTGGTGTCATTCCCTGGGCTTGGATCCTGGAGTATATTAATGGAGAAAGAGAGCTGAGCACAAGCCACCATCGCTTTCTGTTTCATGGCTGAGGGTGTGGTGCAAACAGCTTCCTCAGGCTCCTGCCACGACGTCCTTGTTGTAATGGGCTGTGACCAAAACAGGCCATTTCTCCTGCAAGTTGCTTTTCTCAGGGTGTTTTATCACAGCAACAGAGAAGTATCTATGCTTTAATAACTTAATAACCATTGTTTGGTGGAGGGAGGGGTGACACAGATGCAGCTATGTAATGTGAGTTTGGATTTTGGGTGACTGGAAAGCTGTGGGGAGTGCAGTCAGTCTGTGGTCTCAGTGGCTTGTTATGCTATGATGGTCAGGCACGCAGAGGCAACCCAGTACAAGGACACCACAACATGTGATGCCTCATGCATACTTGGGTAGTACTTGGAGCTAGTGGCTCTGGGTCTCTCAGTAGACCTATGTTCTGCATTTTCTTCAACTTGAACAGTTTCTACTGTCCAGGGAATGATGCAAGCCTAAAATCTCTATGCCGCATCATAAAGGAATCATTTGAATGCATTGGGCTGTGTGGGAAGGAGACAGGCACAGGGCAGGATGGAACCTGGAGGAAGTCTCTGTGGGCTCATGGGAGGATTTTGCCTCTCCCCTTCTGGTCTGCCTGTGGTTGAGATGAGTGTTCTCCTGGGAGTCAGCATGCGATGTTGTGGTCCCACACTTGTGTGTTTAGAACTGCCTGTCTCCTGAGAGTGCAGGGAAGTCAGGTCTCTGAAACCAAGCAAGCGGTGGTACCTCAACCTCCAGGAAGGGGCCTCTGTTGGTATGAAAATAGGCCTTCATCTCTTAGCTTTGAGTGTCCAGACAGCATGGATGGGCACTGGAAAGTACAAGTCATGTGCTTCTTCTTCTCCCGGAGGCCCCAGGTTCCCAGCCTGTCCCAACTTAAACGTCCCAGTCGCTGTGTGAAGAAGCAAACTCAGCTGGGTTGTCAGTCATCATCCGTCTCGCTTCTGGCTCTAGCCTGGCCCTTCACAGCTTGTACTTCTTTGGGCATCATGGGAATTTCTTCACTGGGGTATATGTGGACACATACTAGGGTTTTCTGATATAGATTAATATCACGTGTCAATACATGTGTCTATACATGTGCTATTGTGAGCAACATCTGTTGAAGTACCCAGAAGCTTCCTTAGGCTGCTTGTTTAATGAAAGAACCATAGTAAAGTGTCTAAATGTTCCAGTAGACACGTGTGTAGACTCTTGTCATAGCCAGTCCCTGTGCTCTACCAACCCCTACATGGCTTAGGACACAGTTTCTCTACCCCTGCCTAGGCTTCCATAGCATCTCACAATGTGTTCCTTGTTAGCTGGGTCAGTCCTGTGCTCTGGACATTTCTAGCCCCTTTTCTCATTTTACTTCTTTCCCCTTATTATTATTTATTAATTTTTGTTATTATTGTATGTGCATGCATGTGCACCATGATGAAGGCAGCATGTAGAAGGAAGGGTCTATTTGAGCTTATGGGTCCAGAAAGTTAGAATTCATAATGGTGGGAGCAGCATGGCAGTAGGTGGCAGACCTGGAGGCTGGGACTGGAAGCCAAGAGCTGAAGGCTCACGGAGTTGGCGAGCACAAAGCAGAGAGAGTGAACCAAGGCTGATGCTTGGCTTTGAAGCCTTGAGTCCTTCCCCCAGTGACAAGCTTCCTTCGGCAAAGCCACACCTCCTAACCTGCTCAAACAGTGCCACCAGCTGTGGACCTCATACTCAAATGCCTGAGACTATGGGGGAACCTTTGTTGTCCAAATCCCCTTAGCCGGATGCTCCTGCAGAAGAGAAGGCAGCTGTGTGGATTTGGTTCTTTCCCACTTTTATGTGGGTTTCAGGGATTGAACTCCTGTTGTCAGGCTTGTGTGTCTTTACCTACTGAGCTGTCTCTCCGGCCCTACTTCCTCTTATTTCTGGCATGATTCCTCAGCCTCTGGAGGCATGCCTGGTCTCAGAACCCTCAGAGAGAGCTGCTACAGAGAAACGGGTTCTTTCTATGTGCACCACCAGGAATGGTCCCCATCCTCTACTTAAGTACAAAGCAAGATGACACCCAGATGTCATTATAGGGGCCCTTGTTGGGTTTGGAGGCACGAAGCATCTAGTAGCTCTGTAGACCTGTAGGTCAGTGAGGCTATTGCTTGAGAGTCCAGGCAGGATTCGTCTCTGCTCCTTCTGGACCACAAAGTCCTGTTAGTCACCTAGAAGAAGTAACAGTGTGGGGATGTTCTCCGAGACTGGGAAGAAAAAGGGCGCAACTTTGCTCTGGAGATTCCCTTTCTCTACCTACTAAGTGCTAGGAGTAGAGATGGGCAACAGTGCCCGCCTGGCACTTGTACACATGCCCGGGATCTGAACTCTAGTCCTCACGCTTGCATCACGTATTAAATGCCTTACCAGCAGAGGCATCTCACTCCTTCTGCATATGCCTTCTGTAAATTATTATTTAAACAATGTTTCTTTAGACAGGACAATATTTGAAACAGGATTTCTTGGGTAGCCCTGAGAACAGGAGAAGCCCATGGGGCCAGTGGCTTCTATGGCAGGCACAGGAGAAGAGAAGATATATCTGCTGGGGTTGCCCTTTTTATTTTTATTTTTTAAATTTAAAAAAATTAAAATATTTTATTTAATTTTAATTTATGTGCATTGGTGTAGGGGTGTCAGATCTTGGAGTTACAGACAGTTGTGAGCTGCCATGTGGGTGCTGGGAATTGAACCCAGGTCCTTTGAAAGAGCAGGCAGTGCTCTTAACCCTTGAGCCATCTCTCCAGCACCAAGCAGGAGGTATACTGAAGCTGGTGGGTGAGGAAGCCAGCCATCTACTGCTCTGGCTTTTATGATAGCAGTCAAGAGGCCACAATGAAGGAACCTTCTAATTGCAGGTTAAAAGCACCACTGACTGCCTGCGACCTCAGTGCTCACCATGGCCTGTACTGTGTATGCACACATACCCATCTGGGCTAGTCTCCATATATGTAAAAAAAAAAAAAAAACCTATGAGAAACAGAAGCTATATAAAATCATTAGTACCATATTATTAAAATATAGGAGGCATGACTATAAAATTTTTTTCACTAGTATATAAACCATTTTCTATATGCTTGTGTTCGTATGAGTCACTTTTCTATGACTGGTCCGGTCTTCTTTCCTGACACCCACAGCTTCTCAGTTGATGTGACCCAGCATGTCCTCTCACATAGTTCTCTTCCTTTGTGCCTAAATAGGAAATAGCTTAGTGTGGGATAGAGTGCCACAGTTTTCTGGATTTTACAACCTTAGTCACAAATATATTCCAGGGTTCAGAGTGTCTGCATTAGAGCCACAGCGAGTTTCCATTTGCAGCAGAAGACCAAACATTTACACAGAAGAACGTCTTTGGTTTCACATCTGCAGAAAGCAAGGTTTGCCTGCACTGAGCTGGGGCCAACAGTGATGCATGCTGGGAACTCCAGTGGGCAAGGCCGTAGGAACACGCTCTTCTTGCTTAGGGTTCGCTAAGCCATGACAGTGGAGTGAAAAGCTGCCAGGACACCGTGGTTGGGAAGGAGGATGTAAGGTCACAGGGTGCAGGATCCAGGGCTCCTATCAAATACTCAGCCCGTATCTTCCAAGACCAGAACAGGAGCAAGCCAGCTCCAGAGCAGCCAGAACAGTTCTTGGCAAGTGGAAGGGTGCTGGGGTGTCTCCGGGATTGCCCCTTCCCTTTTCTCCAAGGATGCTACCATGAGATACGCTCTACTCCCAGCCGCCTTTCCCTGGTTCTCTTTAGAACGCCAGCCATAGGGGAGGGCATTACTGAAGGTGCCTTGGTACTGTACCTAATGTTGAGCAGAGAGATTAGTGGCTCCTTCATGAAATCCCATAGTCCTTTTCCCACCTTTAAAACTCATCTCTCAGACTGTTGGTGAGTGCTCTGTTCCTGCTGTCTACTGAGATTGAGACGTTAGAACCCTGATTAGATTCCTGGAATAATTTATGTATAGCTTCCTAATTCCCAAACCTGAAATCTCAACTGCTTCACATCGTAATGCCATAGATGGAAAATTCTACCCCATGCAATATTGCTTCATGTACAAAATTATGAAAAATGCTCCCTATGATTCATCAGTAGTGACGTTAGTGCATGCACAAAGCATCAGTGAGTCTAGTGGGTATCCTCGGGGCCCTAGCCCCAAGATATCTTGTTACCCAAATGCAGTATTGCCAAATCTAAAGAGTTCTGAACTTGGAAACACTGCAGGGTCTGCACATTCAAATAAGAGATGCTCGACCCATTTGCGCTCTTACAGAAGAGCAGATCATTCAGAGGTCTCTCTGTTGGTCTTTGTAGTCAAAGATATGACACAGCTCAGAGATGTGATGGCCACAAAAGTCTCCACAAAGTGAAAAGTTGTAAGAAAAGGTTAGCAGAAAACCTATAGGGCTTATTATAATAATTCACTTTGTAAATTGCTCTAAAGTTTTGCCAGCAACTGTCAGCAGTACAGTGCGACCCAGAGCCCGAGCTTGGGTCCTAATGTCCTCTCAAGCTTTCCTGGATGGCCAGTGCTGACAAGTGCTGCTGAGACAGCACTTTCCCCAGTGCCCATGGGGGCATTGGAAACAGTGTTGCTTTAAGTTCAAAGTGGTGATGAGGTGGCAGGGTGTTCTTAGCCCAGCATCCACTTGAGAAGCAACCTGAGGGACATGCCCACTTGCTTCCCTCAACTTGCCTATGGCTCTGTGCCCTCTGCAGTAAGCATTTCCACCGTTAGAAGGATGTTCTTGTTGTCCCCTCCACTCATAGACGGCAGCCCGAGTTCCCCAAGGTTGAGTACCTTAACAAGGATGGACCCATCCTTGTCTATCCGAAAGGTGCCTATGCCCCTGACTCTACTGCCTCCTACTGTAGTGCCCTCCTTAGGGGCTTCTGGACAGCAAGCCCCAGGTCAGGCATGCATGGAGGTATCATCGACTTGGGATGTTGCCAGCTCCTGGGATGGAAGCAGCAAGGTCTGAGGCCAGTTCCAAACCTTCTCTCATCTGGCCTCTTGCCGCTGTGTGACCTCAGGTAGGCATTCTGCTCTTCCTCATCAGTAAGCTAGCCAGCCATGTTTGTGCTGCACGGTGCTCAGAGTGTCCTTATGGATCACACGCCTGCCTTATCACATAGGCAGTTTTGTTGTCTCTTTTACACAGAGGGAGAAGTCGAGCATGTTAAGTTAAGTTAACTAAGGTTCATACATCCCTGCCATCTGCCCGCCTTGTCTATGTGCAGAATTAAACAAGATAGGGAATGCGAGGCCAGAATACATGATTACACATGTATCATGTTAAGAATGGAGGTTGGTGCTGTGGTACAGGAATGGGTGCCCGCATCCTGTGGACCAGGCTCTGGAGTCCTACATGCAACATTTCAGATGCTCCCATTCAACTACGTCACCCAAGGTTGCAGATTTAGGGGTCCAGGGTGGGACCTGAAATCCTGCATTTCTTACAAGCTCCCGCTGATGCATGTGCGTTCAGTTTAATGGCTAGCAGGATGGCAAGGGCAGTACTAGGCACTCTACTCAATAGGCTGGGGGTGTGGGTGCTCACAGGACTGTCCTCCTTGTCCCAACATAGTGACCACTGTGTCTGCCATGCTTATGGCATGGCTATGAACACTGGTACCTTTGACTCAGAAGCTTTATAGGCCTCCAGCTAGCATGGCCGGAAGTGTTATTAAGTTACTTACACATCTGTACTTTGATTTAAAAGTAGTGGCAAATAACGGCGTATCTGTTTCTCTTCTTTTCTTATTGTTCTTTACCTGAAACGATTCCTGCTCACTTTGTATTTAGGAAATATCAGTTCCCATTAAGCACAAAGAGAGAGTTGGATTTAGGGCTTTGGAAGATTAGATGTTTCTGGCTCTATGGCTAGCAGCTATTTTTCTCTTCCTCTTCCTTCATTTGTGCCTCTGTGAAATGGGCCCAGAACTGCCCTGGGCACAGGGCTGAGATATAGAGGAAAAAAAAAAAGTCATCAGAATCTGTTGCTATGTTTATGTACATTCTAATCTAAGATTTTGGTCTTAATTTTCAGAAGGATTTAGTACAAAGCCATACATACATACAAATTTATATATATGCTAATATATCTCAAAGACCTAGGGATACATATACATACAGATACATACACACATATATGGTTTTGTTTCTGACTTTTCCTTGAGTTAGAGTTCTAATATTTATCCTTGGCTGGACTAGAACTCAGCTATGTAGAAGAGGCTTGCCTCAAACTCACTAGTGCTGGCATAAAAGATATGTGCCCCCATGTCTTTTCTTTCTTTCTTTTTCTTTCTTTCTTTCTTTCTCTCTCTCTCTCTCTCTCTCTCTCTCTCTCTCCTCTCCTCTCCTCTCTCCCTCTCCTCTCTCCCCCCTCTCTCCTCTCTCTCTCGCTCTCTCTCTCTCTCCTCTCTCTCTGTCTCTCTCTCCTATCTCTCGCTCCTCGCTCTCTCTCTCTCTCCTTTCTTTCTGAGACAGGTCTCACTCTTTCTTTTAGGCTGGCCTAGAGTTTGCGGTGTAGCTCAGGCTGAACTTGAATTCAAATTACTTCGGCCTCAGCTTCCTTGGTGCTCAATCCTAGGTGTGAGCCACTGTACCTAGCCTCTAAAATAACTTCAGTTCACTTACCTTGTAGCTCAGGCTGGCCTTGAGTTTGCACTCTTTCTGCCGCAGCCTCCCGAGTGTGGGAAGTATGTCTGTGTTAAGTATGTGGTGAACAAGTGTTTGGAAACTCTGGAGATATTTTTCTCCTTGTCCCTCCTGCCTTCTTGGCTCCATGCTGTGAGGCAGACTGATGGACATAAGCGTTTGCAGGGTGCAAGCAAACACTGAGGCTTTGTGTACTTCATCTACATGGTGTGCATTTGTTACAGATGATCTCACTGTAGGAGTCCGGGAAGTGTAAAGCAGGTGAAAACAAGGCAATCAAAACAGACGTGGGAATAAAGTTAAGAGACTCAGGATGGACAGAGGCTATGCTTCTTAAGGTTCATGAAGAGCCAGCTGTGAGGACGTTTTTATGTGGCTGTGAACATGTCAAAATGTGGAACAGATGTGCTTCACGTCCACATGGGAGAATGAGTCCCGCCAGTGGCGGTAAGGCGCACGTCTGCTGGGAATTATACAATAATTATTTTCCTTTCCTCCGCTCATTGTTGGCTAAATGAAGCGAGGCCCTTTTTCTATTGGAAACATGGTTGTGTAGGTTGGCTGTGGGTTCCATGGGCTGAGTTGGCTGCTCAGCAGTTCATGCCTGCAGTGAGATGCACTTGGTAGGTTTTGGATAGTGGTTGGAAGGCACATTTGCTTTAGGAATACAGACTTGGATGGACTTGCATCTGCCCAGAGTTCGTGCTGTAGCCTTTTCTGATTGTTAGAAAGCAAATGGATGGTCTTTCAGACACTGATTGCCTTGCTGATGTTGACTCCAGCTCCATGCATGTAGGATTATGCAGGCATTGCTGCAGCACACGGGCCTGCTGCTGCAGGTAGGACTTTACATCTTGCCTCGTCTGAGCCTCATGTTTTTAAGGTACGTTTTATGTTTTTGTAAGATTTTCCATTTCAGAGCATTTTCTGCCTGCCTAAAGCACAGCGTCGGGCCTACATGTGCAGGAGGTGGTGATATGTTTGTGTGGGGACCCTCTGCTGCATGATAGTGGTGGAACAAGTGTGGAAAAGGTTTCAATCCCTGCTGCAGGTGAGATTGAAAGGGGGTGCATTTGTTTTACCAGCCTTCTTCATTTTGAAAGTCTTCCCCATTGTAGCTCGCGGGGAGGGAGCGGGGCATAAATGAATTCACTTGAATTGGCTTTCTCTCTGAGATCAGCCACACACAGGGACTGGTCACTTTTAGTTTTTCAGTGCTAATGGGTAATTTTGGAATGGATGAGGCTGCACACTGTGTGTGGCCAGCAGTCCATTTTCAGAGCAGTCTGTAAACTACCTTAGGGGCTGGTGAGAGGAAAGGCTGTTGGCGAAAGACCACATGTTCGTGGCATGGCACACCTGGACACTTGGCTGGCATAATCAGAGCACAGGTGTGTTCTTATCTGACTTGTCACATCACTCACCTGTCCACACACTCTCTCACCTGGCACTCACCAGCAGACACTGGCTAGGTGCACAGGCTGTAGGGTAAAGCTGTGTGTGAGGACAGAACTTCACACAGAACTTTGGTATGTAGTGGGTATCAGTCTGGCTCACTGGGTTTGTGATAAAGCCATGTCTGCCATCCTTGTTCCTTCATGTCTCTGTTCACCTCCCATCTGCATCCTCCTAGGGACCTTAGCTTCCCTTTGACGTCATGGAAGCCTTAACAACCATGGTCACCTCTAAAGAACAATAATTGTTCCTTCATCTTGTCTATTGCCATTGTGACTGTTTTCCACAGTCACCTCTGGTATATTCCTCACTCACAGTTCATCAATTCTGCCATTTCATGTCAGAATCAGGAAGTCCCCACTCTTTACAAAAACAATCCACTACTCACCCTGAGCTTGGCTCCTGGGACTATGGATAATGTATGTCTTCCCCAAGGAAGAAGACACTGCCCAGCCCTGAGCAGATTCCGACATGCCTAACCCCAGCCCCTTTTCTTCTGAACCTCTGCACTGAACTGATACCTATTGAAGGCTTCCTCCCTCTACCCCAACATATAGCCAATACTGTGTGAGCCACCACACACTGTGCGTCACTTGCTTGGAAATGTTTAACATGATTGTGTTTAGTATAGTCATAGAACCGCGAAACCATCGCCGCAATATTAACACTGGTTTTTCTCTATTAATAGAAACTCATTCATTAGTAATCCAGTGTATTTCCCCAGCCTCTCTGACCCTTGCCAATTACCTACTTTGTACAGATTTATGTCTTCTGGATACTTCCTTATAAATAGAGTTATACAATTTCGTAGGAAACAGTATGTCATAGTAGTTTTTTTAAGTGTCTATTATGTAGGATAACACTCAGGGAATGGATATATAGATATACATGTACATATGTCCATACATATGTATACACATACATTTGTGTACACATACACATACATTTGTGTGCACACATGTATGTACATGCATATATGTACACACATGTACATACATGCATATACATACATATACATATGTATATACATATATCAAGTATGTATACACATATATTTGTACACACACAGATACATACAGGGATGTATGCACAGACACTTATACTTGAATGCTCATGTTGGCATTAATCATCATGGTCAAAAATTGAAAACATCTCAAACATTTGTCTGGTGACAAACCGATAAATAAAATATGGTGCATTTATACCAAGGAATAGTAGCCACGATTGGAATAGTGCGCTAATGAATACTGCAGCATGGCTGGTCCCTGTAACACAGTCAGAGGAATCCTGTGGCTGTACATCGCTGGGGTGTAAGGGCGCTTCATGTTCTAGACATGTTCTTTATGAGCCCCACATAGTTTCTCCCATTCTGTGGGTTACCTGTTCATCTTCTTGATGTCCTTTAAAATAGAAAAAAATTAATTTCGTTTATGTCTAATTTTATTCATTTTCCTTATAATTCTTGTGTCATGTCTAAGAAATTACCTAGTTTGCTACCACGAAACCTCAGTTTTGTCATCTCCTTTGAAGATTTACCCTATTAGCTTTTATATCAAGTACTTTGTTGTTGTTTTTTTCTGAGACAGGGTTTCTATGTGTAGCCTTGGCTGTTCTAGACTCACTTTGTAGACCAAGCCGGCCTAGAACTCAACTTCAGCCCATTTTTTTAGCAGTGTGTCGTTTGTGCACATGACATGAGGTAGAGGCCCATGGTTCCCTAACTGATTAGCACCACAGGCTGAAAAGTCTGTCTTCGTGCATTTCCCATGACAATAAACACATTGTAAGTTCACATTTGAACTTCTAAGTGCTTTGGTAGGTTTCTTTGGTACTAATTCCCCAAAGGCTATTTAAGACCCACCTTCTAAAAAGGATGTGTCATCATGGAGTCTTCATCCCCAAAGACCACAGAACCCTGGGTCCCCTTGTTGCTAGCTTGCAGGGCTAGCTTTTTACCTTCTGCATGCTGTGTTTGTTGGCTTACTCAGCCTTGCTTCTCATCAGTGTCAGGTAGAGCGTCCTCATTTAAAACAGTTGCAATGCAGTGCGGACTGCTTCCTCCCATTCCTTCTCTTGCCATGTGGCTCGAGCAGCTCACGGGAACACAGTAGCTGTCGACCTCCACAGAGGGAGAGGACACCAGATTCGAGTTCCTGTTCCTCCAAGGAGAGCACCCTAGCTGACTTCAGTGCCATTTGGCACTCTCTGGCCTCTGATCTTTAAAGCAGGGTCACCATTTGGCCCTGGGGAGACCAGACCTTTCTCCCTTTGCTCAACACTTGCTCCTCCATCTAGGCTGTGGTTGCTCCTGCGGCCTCTTCTCCCATGCCGTTACCCAGATGCTCCTAAAATAGACTTTTCCCTGTTGGCCATCTGCAGGGTGACAAATGGATCACTGAAGTGGGGAGGGAAATTGAAGCTCCTTGTCTAAAGTGTTTGCTAATTATAACCTGGAGTGTTCTGTTTCTCTTGATCCCTAGGCCATGTATGCACCAGGGTGTGTGTGTGTGTGTGTGTGTGTGTGTGTGTGTGTGTGTGTGTGTGTGTGTGTGTGTGTGTGTGTGTAGTACTCAAGACTGCAGTTTTAGGGAAGAGCTGGGGACATTACGATAGCTGTACAGATACCAGGCCTTGCCAGTGGGCGTGTTCGCATATATGTTTGAGGGGAAATTGGAGATAAAGCCACATTAAGAAAATATTTCAAGTATTTCAACTCTGGTACGTAAACTAAATGTCCTGGTTAGCTTTTGGTCAACTTGACAACAGAAGCTTGAGTTGTTTGGGAAGAGGAACCTCACCTGAGAAAATGCCTTCCTCGGATGGCCTGTAGGCAAGTCTGTGGAGTATTATTTGTATCAATCACTGATGTGGGAGGGCCCGGCCAGTTGTGGATGGTGCCACCCCAGGGCTGATGGTCCTGGGTTGTATAAAAAAGCAGTCTGAGCAAGTCATGTGGAACAAGCCAGTGAACAGCATTCTCCATGCATTATTTCCTGTCCCTGTGGTCCCATCTTGCGTTCCTGCCCTGGACTTCCCTTTATGCTGAATTACCAACTGGAAGGTGAAACAAACTCTTTTCTCTCTGTTTGGTCATGTTGTTCATCCCAGCAATAGAAACCCAACTAAGATACTAAATGTATAGAAATATGGCTAATTCTCAGCGGAAAAGGCAATGCTGTTTTTAAGCCAAAATATACGTGTAGCTGAAATGCATACCAAGTCAGGTAGTTGGCCGTGACCTGGGCTGAAAGGACACATGTCTGATGACCTGGGAAGTCAGGCTTGTGTGCTCACGTTTCCTCAGTGTGGTGTGCCTCTTGAGGAAGAGCTGCCTGGATATACTGATTCGACCCTAAAGGGGACTCAGTGCAAACAAAGATGAATTTGCTTGTTAAGAAATTTTAAGGAATCCAAAATATTTCTGTAAAGTTTTATATTTATTTTAATTAAAAAAAATAGTTTTTGGCTGGCTGGGAGAGAGAGAGGCAGGCAGATCTTTGTGAGTTTGAGGCCAGCCTGGTCTACAGAGTGAATTCTAGCATAGCCAGAGCTACATAGGGAAACCCTGTCTCAAAGACAGCCAACCAACCAACCAACCAACCAACCAAACAAAAACATAGTTTGTGTGTTCAGGTGTATGTGTGTATATATGTGTGTGCTTGTACATTAGTCTAGAGGCCAGAGGTCAGTGTTGGGTGTCTTCTTCAATTGCTCTCCACCCTGTTTTTTTTGAGGCAAGATTTTGCATTAACCTGGAGCTCCACTGGCTCAGCAAGCCCCAGGGATCATCATGTCTGTCCTTTCCCAGTGCTGGGATTACAGGCAAGTGCTGCCGTGCCTTGGGATCTGAACTCAAGGTCTGCAAGCTTGTGTAGCAAGTACTTTACCAATTAAGGACACCCCTACTCTCATATCCCAGAATTCTGTCTTGGTTAGAAGAAACTTGCGGTTAAATAAGATGAAGTCTAATATTGAAAAGAAAAAAAAAAAAAAAAAGCCATCATGTAAAAACAAGTAGGCAAGAATTTCTGCATCTCTTTGGTAGTATGTACTGGGGAGAGAGTGTCCTCATGGCCTGGCTGAGGACACTGCCTACCAGGGCTACCTGGGGAACTTTGTGAAGTGTTGGCAGCAGTTAAAAGATGACATGCCTCCCAATCCAGGGGACGTGGTCAAATATGGGGCACCAGTGTTCATGTGAAAGTCAGACCCCACTCTCCACTCAGCTGTGGAGAATGTCCTGTCCATTGGCTAGATCTGGGTAGGGGTTTGAAGTTTACTGCACATATTGTCCTTGGCTGGTGCCGTAGTTTAAGCAAAACCCCTGGGCCCAAATCTGCCTATCATAATGTTCTTCTTGTAGGTTTCTAGGACCCTCTGGATCCTTCTACTTTGCCATTCTCTCATGCTTCTCTCACCTAGGTACAGGGAGAGGAAGTCCCCCTCAGTCACAGTCATAGGGGATGGGAGTAAGGGAAAAATGGGAGGGAGGGAGGAGTGGGAGGATACAAGGGATGGGATAACCATTGAAATCTAATATGAATAAATTAATTTAAAAAAAGGTGACATGCCTTTGCTTGTTAGGCACCCCACTTTCCCACAATATTTGCTGGAAACTTGTCAAATAGGGAGGATGTACATTAAGTTTTTCAACACATGTTTAACATTGTCAGGCCATGCTTGGAAGAAGATAGCACAAAAGCGTACCCTGGTGTTGAGATGACGATGGCGTCACACCATCCTGATGGTAGGAGCTTTATATTTAGCCCCACCTCCAGGGAATGGACACAAGTCCCTTGTGGGACTCATCCTTCCTCCTGGGCTCTCTTTAGTGCATCTTCATATGAAATCATCATCTAAAGTGTGACCCCTCTGGCCTTGGATGCTAGGTACATGGAGTAAGTTGTGTGGCTATGCCCAGAAGGCAGACAGGCAGGCCTGCTGATGGCCACAGTCATACTAATTACAAATTTATAGTAATTGCTGTGCCTGGCACGACCAGGGCTGCCTTCTTCATGGTAGGAGAATCAGTTTTGTAGTCGGGTTGGCGGTTGCACACCAGTCTCTGTTCATCAAGCACTCTTATCACTCACGATGCCCTGCAGATCCACACATGAGTGTCATTCTAGGCTTGTCAGCAGCAGTTATCAAAATCCTTATGCTTCCCTGATTCTGTAGAATGCATGAGGCCTTGTGTGGAACTGGGCGTAAATGTCTCTTTGCAGTGGGTAAAATCAGAATGACATGAGGTTTGCCGTTTTAACCATAATCACACCCACAATCCTGTGCAGCCACCGTCAAATTTTTTTCTAAACCCATTTCTTCCCACTTAGTCCATCTAAGGTGCACAGAGGATGTGCAAAGGGCTAGGGTGGGGGGAGGGGCACACTGTTCACTCCTACCCAGCATAGTATTTAGCAGAGGGAAATGCAGAGCCAAGGGTAACAGTGGTATCAAAGTGGACTGTACCCTGAGCTCCACAGAAGCCATTTGCCATCACATGTCATCTCACTCTTTTGTGCTTATTAGTGCCAGTCCTGTGCTGGACCTCTTGCTGTCCTCTTGTGATAATAAAGATGGGAACAGGCACAGGTGCCTCCTCCCACACATCCTTGTTTGTTGGGTTCATTGTTAGAAGAGGGTTCTAAGCCCAGGGTGAGCATTTCTGGATCTCCTCTAGCAAACCAGATGGCTGTGGGTATATGTGAAGAAATGGCCACAGGGAAGACTGACAGCTGGGGGACACTTGGCTGGTGGCAGTAGTGCAGGATCAGGGGACATCCTGTCATGGGTAAGGGGGAAAAAAAGCACGTTTCTAGGCCATTCTTATAGTCAGCTCGGCAGGGGCTTGGCCAGCAGGAGGGAGTGGCAGGGACTGTGAGGGAGAGGCACAGGATGGTTTCACACTTGAGTCCTCTGGCTAAGAGAACCTATAGTGTGGCCAGGGAGTGAGACATCTGCAGGGAGCCTTGCTTCTTATAGTGAATGGCAGAGACTGAGAGGGGTCTGGGACAAAGGGAGAAGAAAGGCAGAGCCTGGCAGAGTGTGCACTTGCATCCACAGAA